>NW_010205110.1:43656-84284 GCF_000695765.1 Mesitornis unicolor | reverse complement strand
CACGACTGCATCCAACTGTTCTTACTTTCTCCCCTCGTTCTCTTCATATTTGAACTCAAATACAAGGGGAGATGCCTGTACCTGAGTTCTTTATAAAGGTAAAGAAATTACTAAAATGGTGTCTTTATCTCAGCATACAACACAAGGTTTTTTTCTTAACTGATAGTTATGCATTAGCACACATACTTTTCCCCCCTCCAAATTTCCATTATCAGTAACTCCAGTGACTCATGCAGAAACAGCAACAAAACTTCAAAAAAAGTAGCTGTTAAAATGGAAGCAAGTCAGTTGAGAAAGATTTTAGGCATCAAAACACCACTGCAGTCTGCAAACACAAAAACATAAACAGATGAGGCAGAGAAGAAAAAAAGAGATACAGACATGAACATGTCCATGTAAAGAAGTAGGACTTGCAATTTTCTACCATGTTTTTGTTTACACCACATGTGCAGCAAACTGGGGCACATCAGAACCAGCACATGTGCCCTGTGCACAATAAGGAGTCTAACTGGGCTGAAAGTGGTGAATTTGGCGTGCACAGAGAGCTCACCGTAAGTGCAACCCACACTCTATGCTACTGCACCCAGAATTTATTAGTGTCTCTGCTTATGCTATGCAACTTCGTAGTTTTGTTCTAGAAACTGAAATCCCAAAGAGGTCAGAGAGCCGGGCAGGTTAAGTCTGCATTATCGTGTGGTGGGCACTCAGATATGAGGACACATCACTGTAGTCACTAAGGCAGATGGCCTTTTTTCCAATTAAGAGGAACTATCAGCTGTGCCATACCATAACTCTACACAAATACTAGTATAAGGGTTTGGGGTTTTCATTATTTCCCTAAGCCACTGCTTCTCCCCCCAACTCTTCACCCTTCTCTCTTTGCAACTGTAGAATAAATATGACTGGAGCTCAGTAAATTGACAGATTATGGAGGTATTCAACTCCTTCTTCAAAAGGAGCTGACTTCCCATATTGCTCTTTTCACTCTATTGTTTATACTGGCTTGGCCAGTCTTCCCATTCTTTTCGTGGACAAAAGAGGTCCATGAAAGTGTAGTTTCTGTATCCTACCAACTGCAGATTATTTATCTCTGGAAGGACAGGCTTTCAAAAGAGGAATGTCTAATCCAATTTTAAGGTCAGAGTGCAATCTTTTTATTACCAACTGTGTGGTGTTTTTCTTTTCCTTCAAGCATTTCATACAGCAGGCCTGTCTTCAAGACTCATCCAGTTGAGAATTAGATTATTTTTTTTAAGACTTCTCTTGTAAACTTGTGCATATCGAATCCAGACTCTATGGCAAAAGGCAATTTGCCCTAACACATTTATGAAACAGTATCTTTTTGCTGAAAGACATGCATGTTTTTAAGAGTGGGTCTGTTCGGTTTTTTCCTAAAAATATTTTGGGAGTAGATAAATTTTTGCTTTTTCTGTTCCTCCTTTCAAAACCATGTCACATGCTACATATAGATACTGAACTATAAAAATAAGGTAGGGTTTCCACCAAATCTGTTCTACACTCAAAACGCTTTTGAAGAATTGTGTGATTCCAATTTTATTACATTTATTTTTAAAATTGTCTCAAATTTACGTTGTGTAATAGGAAGAATATAAAATCCTGAAACTTCAAATATTCTTTTCCCCTTGCTCATGCTTGTACACTTACAAAAATAAATGATTTCCATATTTTACTGGAGATACAGTGTAAATTTTTTTAAGACTTCAGATTTCAATTAGCACTTCCATAATCTCACTACATACAGATATGGAGGCATTAAAAGTAGGCTATATATAATACATACAGTATATAATGCAGGATCTACAAGGGAAGTTTTATAAAATGCTATTTTTTAATTTAATCCAGAAACTCATTTGTCCAAAGTCTATATCTTCTCTGGCAGCAATGGGGAAATTTAATGCCATTTTACAGCATTAATGCAATTCTCTTCCCATTAATGCAATTCTTACGGCTCTGAAAGAGTTTTATTATGTCAAAATTACTCTGTACCTGAGGATGAAATAAGAAACATATCCCAGATATGTAGTCTTAAACGGCTGTGAGATGTACTGTATTTTTCATATTGCATGAAAACAATCTTTTCTATCATTACGGTAGTTTAGAAGTGAATCAGTAAATGCAACTATATAACTGACTACATGTATTTTTTAGGTTTCTAATTATTCAATATATTATGTGACACAGCAGTGGTTGGCAGAAAGAGCATCTCTTCATTTTTCAGGAATATCCATGGGGCATGTGACAAATTCATCAAGACTGAACTACAGCTGTTGCCTAAAACTGAGCGCCAAAAACACCACGCATTTTGGGAAAACTGATTCGCATAAGCTAGTGGAAAAGGTATCCCAGCTGCTTTTGGCTGCCACAGTTAACTACCCCTTCAGAACTCCTGCTGGGCACGCTGTGATGTCAAGTCTTTTGAAGTAACTCTGCCACCAGAGGAGAAAAGTTCTATCTGATCTGGCATAAACAAATGAATCTATGTTTTAATGATGTGGTTAACCTTTAATAATTTTTTTTCCTCCTAAAACAACCCAGATTGAATAATCTAAACATCAGACAAGTCAACCAACACTACACACACATAGTTTAGAAGCTTGCTGTGTTTTTTTTCTTGATGTGTACAATTAAAATTGTGAGGTAGTAGCTTTCACAGATTCAGAACGGGCTTCGAGTAAGATCAAAGCTGTCTGCCACCGTATAGTGAAAATATTCCTTCAGAACTGCACATTTATTTATGCTTTATAGCATAATGAATGTTTGTGTGAAAAAATTTTGTTCTAAACCCTGTAAATAGGCAACAAACAAGTAAGACAATAGCAGCATTACACTTTCATGAGAAGACTGGAGAAAGCAAGCCAAGGTACTGTTCAGGACTATGCAGGCAAAAGACACACATGGTAGATGAAGACAGGACAAGTCAGGCATGAACAAGTCAGAAACCTAAATAAAATCCTGTTAATGCTCTGTGGATAAACAGCACAGGCATAGTTCAGCTCACATGCTATAGAAGACATGCAAAGGCTGCTACTGGCCTGGTTAAAACCTTCTTCAAGCTGAACACATGCAGCTCTCTCAGCCTTCAAGAGCTCCAGTCCCTAATCGCCTTGCTGGCCCTCTGCTGAGCTCGCTCCAGTTTACCAATGTCTTTGCTGTACTGGGGGCCAATATTCTAGATGTAGTTGAACAAGTCTGGTAGTCAGATTGCTCAGTCTTCTGGCTGTGCTTCTGTTCATGCAGGACAACGTGCTGCTGGCATTCCCTGCTGGTTCACGTCCTGCTTGTGCACACCAGGACCTGCAGGTCCGTTCCCGCAGATTTGCTTCCCAATCAGTCTCCAGCTTTTATTCTTGCAAGAGTTTCTCCAGTTGCAGGAACAGGACTTTGTATTTGTCCTTCTTGAACTTCTCAAGGCTCTTGCTGGCCCATTCCTCCAGCTTGTCTAGGTCCCTCTGAATGACAGCTCAACTTGAGCATAGCAGCTCCTGTGAAACTTCCCTCCCTCTCTGGTGACAGCTCATGTTCTCCAGTTTCCTCATAGCTTCACGTCCTCATTCTCCTCTTCAAAAACTCCTCACAATACATACCAACAGTACTTCTGCCAGCTCACCTTCTACAGCAGCCTTCTGGCTCCAGTGAGCTGCTTCTGCTGCTACCACAGATCCTCACATAAGCCAGTTTGCAGAAGTGCTTCTTTTCCTCCAAACCACTACTCTAGTTTTTACACAGACCACAAAAACCTTTCCCTCTCCTACCAGAAGGCAATCCAGAAAGGAACATAAGTGACACCATGACAAGTTGATCTTTCCCTCAACATTTATTTTCTCTGCTTCATAGTGGAAGGTAAGATCTGAGATTTTTTTTTTCCACCAAAACATATCCTTGAAATAAATATTAGCTATGTTGATCCTCTACGTCTAAACTGTTTTCCTTTGTTACCATAGTGCTAAGGAAAAGAAGTAGATATAAAAAACTTATGCCCTTCTTATTTAATTCGCTGTAGCACTATACAAATGAATTCAAACAAAAAGAACTGGCCACTGGATTAGTTCTTTACCATGAGGTTTATGCAGTTGCTCTATCACCCAATGCCTCCTCCCCACTGGGGAAGAGAGGTCAGGAAAAGGAAAGGAGAGTTGTGGGTTGAAATAGATAAAATTTAATAAAATTGTATTATATTAATATTAGTTTTTATTATTACTAAGTACACATCTATACTCAGCCAATACAGTGGGGAAGTAGGCCTCAGGGTTAGGAAGGTAAACAAGTCCATCTCGAGATGTCAGCCATGGAAGAGGGAAGAAGAAGCAGCAGGCGAGAAGAGAAAGAGGAGGGCTGTCTCCAGCAAACTCCCCAATTTATACTGTATGCAACATTTATAGTATGGAATAAATCTATTGGCCAGCTTAGGTCATCTGCCCTGGCTTTTGCTTCTCCTAACTTCTGCACCTGGTTACTCAGGATCCTCAAAGACCTTGATCACTGTGGCAACCTGCATACCAGGACCAGCCACAAAGCGTGTTACCAACTTTGTTCCCATGAAATAGATGGCTGTAGTCCTTACAAAATTGCAGTTTTCCTCAGCAGAAAACTGACTCTCTGTCCCAATAAACCAGGTCATTCTTTTAAAAGAAACACTTCTGTACTACACTAAAAACAAGCGTGTTTCAGAAGAGAAGAAAAACTAACACAAAAAAAATGAAGACTATATATTAGAAAGTTCTGCAGACATTCAGTCATCAAATCTATTTACATACACATACTAAGAAGAGAAGAGATGAAGCTGTAAGAGCTTTATTGAAACTGCAGTGCCACAGGCAATAACTAAAAGCCTAGTTCACCATTATAGAAAGGCAAAGTTAACTGCTTATGAATCTCTTAGTTTAATTGTTTAGTATTTATCTATTCATAGATGAGAGTGTATTATGTAGAAATCTTCAGGCTTTAGAAGTTTCACTAAGTTTTTAGAAGATATTTCCACTCCCACCTCACTTCATCAGGCAGAGTTCATCCACAACTCTCCAGCAAAAATTCACTTTAAGCCACAACTGAAAACCAGTATTTGAGTAAGTTAAGGAGTAAAAAAGCAGAGACATATAAAAAGTTGATATCTTAAAGGGAAGATTTTTTACTACTAGTGTAATGTGCAATATAGCAGACTTATGGGTGTTGAGGGAATCATACATTTGAATTTCCCAACTTCCGTGAGTTTAAAATGTCAGCAGTAATGTTGCAAGATGGCACTTAAATGTAGTAAAAATGATAAGTAAATTAGAAGAAAAGGAAAAATACTCTGGTTATGTATTTATAATAGTGGTAAAGCATTATTTTCTTCCAAGACCACCTTTAAAAACCTGAGGGCAACAGTCTTAACTATAGGCTAAGAATGCTAGCTGTAGCTATTAAAATAGAGATTAGAAGGAGTTATCATCTCCTTTGAATAGCTAAACTTTTACCACTTTCACTCTAGCTCTCTTAACAGATGAGGTCTGTGCATCCGATGGATCTTTGAGAAGGAGCGTGAATTGCAATGAGTTAGAGACAGCAGAGATTCAGGAGCCTTCTTTATAAAAGAAGCTGAGAAATAAAATGAAAAGAAGTAGGAAAACGTCACAATCACAATTCTGCAAAAACACATTACTGAGTAATGCCAGTCTATCACAATACCAATTTGAAGCTGACAGGTATGTAGAATCACCGATGCGTCTTACTATTTCTGATTCCTTCTCAACTCCAGGAGCTGTTGACTTTATATAACTCGCAGTACTTTTCAAGAGTCATGAATACATAAATCCTCTGCTCAGACATTACAAACCGCCTGCTGAAGAGTTCTGAGAGTGACCCCTAAAGATGCTAAGCTACAGAATGTGCCAAAAACGAGAAACAAAAGGATATCTACCACTGGAGACTTTTTACAAGCAGATACTGGAAAAAATATATGCATATATTTCCTAACAACCTGGTCCAGAAGATAGAAAAAAAAAACCAATTTCTTTTATCTTTTGTCCCCCATTTCACAGAATCACAGAATATTAGGAGTTGGAAGGGACCTCGAAAGATCATCCAGTCCAACTCCCCTGCCAGAGCAGGATCACCTAGACCAGGTCACACAGGAACACATCCAGGAGGGTTTTGAATGTCTCCAGAGAAGGAGACTCCACAACCTCTCTGGGCAGCCTGGTCCAGTGCTCTGTCACCCTCACAGTAAAAAAGTTTTTCCTCACGTTCACAAGGAACCTCCTATGCTCCAGCTTGCACCCATTTCCCCTTGTCCTGTCATTGGACAACAGAGAGAAGAGCCTGGCTCCTTCCTCCTGACACTTGCCCTTTACAAATTTATAAACATTAATGAGGTCAAATTTTGTTATGCCAACTCTTCCTTGACTGACAAGACTTTAATATTTTTGTGACATTGTCCTCTAAATGCCATAATGTAAGTGACATATGCTAGTAACAAGAAAAACAACTGCTTTATGCCTATAGAATGTAGTAGCAAAACAAGCTTTTTTTTCACTAGGTACTTAAAATTTACTATCTGCAGCTGTACTGGAGGATCCAGACAAAAGGAAATGGCAGTTATAACACAACCTTTACAAAAACATTTCTCCTAGGTAATTAAATTCTTCAGATATAGCATATCTATGTGCATTCATGGTGGTGGTAGTGTACAGCAAGCAATTGTGTTTCAATGTTTTTGCCTTGGCAATAGCTAGAGGTGCCCATTTGTTCCACCTCACCTGTTTCATGCACAAACAAGGCAGCACCTGCTATACAATCTTAAGTTTTTCCTCAGGCAGATTCCCGTAGAGATGGAGGAACTAAGACAATACAGAGCAATGTGGTGAATTTCCATAAGGGTATGAGTCACCTCAGAGACCTTCACCTGAAAACCGACCCTAAAATGCTCCATACACACAGACACAATAAGGTCAATTCCTAGCAGTACTTCATCCTACACACACACACAGAGCCATATATGAAAACCCAGAAGACAAACTACAGTGGTTTTTTACCTCTACCAAAATCCCTCCAGAGCTGCACACTGCTCAGCAGGAGCCCGAGCAACAAAGGCATCAAGGCCTGAACAACTGGTTCTTTAAGCAAGGCCACTGGGGCAGGCTGCACTCTTCAAACGGGCACTACCATGCAGCTGGTCTATGTCAGTGGTCTCATCACATGCACCACAACAACCCATTACCCAATTGGAATCTCTTAGTACAGAAAATTATGGCCTTGAATTTTTAGAAAAACAATGAGCTAACAGAAATCACAAGAGAACTGCATTTTTTTACAGCTGAAAGTAGAAAATCCTTCCAATACCCAGCACACATCCTATGTCATAACTGCAACAGTGTGAAGTTCAAAAAGGAAAACCAGACTAAGATGTTTCCTGACTCAGAATCCTTTATAAGATTTGTCTAGAGCCAAAGTTCATGAGGACAGATTGAACCATTCTTACCCCTTATCCCAAGACCCCTGTACTTACAAACTGCACAAGCTGAAGAGATTTGTAAGTCGTAAAGCTACAGACTGGCAAGAAAAACACTGGGGTTTCTATTTTTGCAGTGCTTTCCTTTTGTTCAGAAGTTTATTAATTTCAGTCAGCACTTGCAACTTTTTAATATTATACAGGAATGAAATAGTTTTGTAAGTTGTATCATAACTCTGTTCAACCAGTTAATTTAAGGCAAATTATTTCTCTATACAACACAGTATGTAGACATTTACTAGATAGCACATTCATTTAAAGTGGACTTCATAATAACAGCTATGTAACTACAGAATACCAGTAATTCTATTCATACCAATAACCCACTTAAAAAATAAATGCAAGAACTAAAAGGTGCAGTAAAATCACTTAAAGTTACCAAGAGCCTCAGTTCTCTTTGTTTCACATGGATTCATTTTGATTCACATGAAACAAGAATTGCCAGAAGCTAAAGCTATTTGGTGTGCAGGGAGGTAGAGGAAGAGCGAGGACTTATCCAATTAAGAACAAAACAAACAAATAAACAAATAATAAAAGAAACCCCACCCCAAACTTTTTAAGTTAATAAGAAAATGTTACTTTGTACAACATCAGTCTGTTTCATTAGTATATTGTTCTCATTAATAGGTATTTTCATCAATACATTTAATTCTATTACATGACTAAAATAGAATTTTAGGGAGTGTATTTAGCAATACTATGACAGTAATCAGTTCTGTAACATGGAAACAGTTTTAGAAAAAGGTCAGATCAAATATACAGTATATTTTTACAAGTATATGGGATTTGTGCAGATAGGATTTGCTTTCATCCCCATTTTGTAGTAGTCCAAAGAAACATTTCAAAGACATACAGTATTATTTGTTCTGCTATCTGAAATAAAAAAAAGTTTGAACCTGCATATATCTGATCCTAACACTGGAAAATTCTGTCTGTAACAGGACTAAAGATCCAAACTATACACTTCCATTTTTCAACAGCAGACAAGTAAGCTCTTAACCCATAGCTTCACATTTTTACTACCAGATCACTGGTGAAATGTTTTATTTTAACTATCATTTTGCCTCTTCACACAAGTCAGTTTCTTAAACAAACCAACCAGACACAACAAAACAAAACAAAACAAAACAAAACAAACCCACAAACCACCACAAACAAGAAAAACCAACTCTCCAAAAAGAAATGGAACCTGCTTATGGACACCGACAGAATACCATAACCACATTTAAGACAACCCTTCTTCCCTTTCTCTCACATTATAAATTTTAATAAAACAAAGGAGAAAAACTGGAATATATTTTACCAACTTTATAAACACTGCAATAATTTCTCATCATGGTCCCAACTGTTCCCTTAAAGAAAAGGATGAAACAAGTGTTTTCACACTGTAACGAGCTAACTAAATGTGTTCCTAATACTACCAACACAATAAAAAGAACACTGGTAAGTATTAGGAATCATGACATAAAGACTAACTTCTGCTCAGAAGGGACAGAACTGATAAATATTATAAGCTAGGAAAACTATCAGGGCAATACCTTGATTAATAAAGAAAACCCCTCTTCTACGTGGAGAATTATCCAAATGGGACTTTCAAATCTTTGAAGTGAAAAAAATTAACTATAATGCTGGAAAACCACCAAAAAATTCTATTAGCTACTCCAAAAACTACCCATCTGAAGCAAGGCTTCAAAGTCCTAGTGCAAAATATAAAATAGCAAAATGTCCCCAGTTCTTTATGGGCACTGAACAATAAGCTTCAAAACTAACTTCATAATTGAAGTTCATCACTCACTCTAGAAGCAAAAAAAACCTTTTAATTAATACACAGAATATTATTATGATGTTCAAGGAAGACTCATGAAAATTTATACAAAATTTACAGTAAACTAATTTTATGCTGAAAGAGTAGGAACGTCTGGATTTAAAGCTTTTGATAATTCTACCTCAGCAAGCTGCATAAGGACCAGTAACAGAAAGATTAATGATTCTGAAGGTATTGACTGCTAAGCGTTGAATTGGATTTCAAAACAAATCCAGAAAAATTTAATTCTCAACAGGGAGTTAAGCGCTTGTATTATTAATTTTCAAACACTGGCTGTTATTACAAGCCAATTACAGACTTGTATTTACACCTGTGAAAATATGGGCAGTTTTAGGTCCAAAAAGGCCATGCTTCCTCTTATGTATAATGGAGGCAAGAACAATGAAAGTCCCTACTTTCCTGATAATAGCCAAAAGACACCAAAAAGCTTCCATGAATGGAACAAAATAAAAACAGCATATGAAGACTGGTCAAGTACATAAAGAGAAAGCTGCTCTCTTGATTCCAGTTAATAAACGACAGCAGATGGCCAAACACGGAAACCAATTTAAGTATTAACCTAAAATACTTAAATAATCTTTAAAAAAACCCAAATAATCAATATCCACTGATGCAGTCTTACCAAGCTTCAGGCAACAAGAAAGCATATTCGTGTGGTGAAGTAGTCTCTGGGAAATTGGAGAGAATTGCCTGTCTGTGTGGAAGTAAAGCTGATCCATGGAAAGTGAACAGAATTTCCAGGGCTCTGACATTGCTTTCCTGAAGAGCAAGACAGTAAGTTGCAAAAATAGCTTAAGATTCATTTAGACTGAAAATGAGCAAGAAATCGAAGTCTAGGTCATGCAACAAGCATTTAATTTAAAAATTTTCTTTAGCAATAAGGAAAATTAGCTCAGTGTCACTGCATTTCTTTATTTACAAATACACCTCCCTCAGCTCTTAAATTCCCACTGAGATTAAACTAAGTCCAAAGGGAAAAAATGCACTTAAGTGAAAACAGCAACACCAAACCAAAATTACATTCTTGCAAAATAAATATTAATACCCGAGCATAAGTTCTTGCTGAAAGTACAATATTCTGATTTCTGAACTTTTTGAAGAATTCACCATCATAGTGCTGTTCAGCTGCATGAGGCCCTCCAAGGATTTCCTTTAAAAAAAAAAATTAAGTTGTATAAGATTGGTATTTTATGAAGGATTTATAAAGGCACCAAAAAGCCTACATGTTTATTTATAGTAGGATAACTAAGTACGAGATATATGTGGAAAAGCACGCTGCTACTTTTAATTTGTTTCAGATGCAGATGCATTTTTGATTTACAAGCTATGACTACTCTCTGCCTCATTTTAATTAGGGTTTAGACAGCATTAGTTAAAACGAGATCTGGTAAAAGTCATAACATGACTAGTGATAACTGCAAAGCTAAAGTTAAAAAAACTAAGGAAAATACAGTTTGACATTCTGAAACCTTTCACTTTGTTAAGTTCATGGAAGAAAAAGATTTGTCAGAGAATCTGAATAGGACTTGCTAATTAGACTGACAAAGAGAAGTAATAGTAATCCTACAGCAACTCCACATCCCACATAACTTAATTCCCTGCAGACACAGTACGTTCAAAGTAGGCTTCTGCCCAGCTGCACCTCCCAACACTAGAAGCCAGCAATTTACAACAGTGAAGCATGAGAAACACAGTAGTTTGAACAGGAAAACAGTTTACATTTCTCAAGTGAGAGTCTGTAGTATTTCACGAGGACTATAAACATTAAAACTACAATATATAACAAAAAACCCATGATGTTGTGACCCAAAGTGTTACAGCAATACTTATGGAATGAGAATTCAAAAGAACCAAGTTTCCTCACCTCGTAGGTTTCAAGGCGATCCAGGTAAGTTAACAGCTTCAGTCTGCTACGGCAGAGTTCTTTTTGTTCCAGTGTCAGTCTGGGTTCAAAACAGGAATTTTCACATTTAAAATTGATACCGTACAACATGTGCATATGAAGACAACAGTTACCCATTTTAATGTCTTCGTGCACTGGGATATACCGAGAAATTAAGTAAACTGAGAACTCTGACAATATAATGCCAATTAAACCACTCTCCTATTAGGAGTAACACAGTGAGAGTAATTGCATTCTTGCAACTGTGTAGTTATAGCAAACCTATAAACACAAATAAAACATGGCCTAACATTTCATTTACTTTGAGAAGTTTACTGTTAATAGCAGCTCTTGACACTTCCTGGATTCCTTTTTCTTTCTAGTATCCATTTCTTCAGCTGGTGACAAAAAGTCTTCATAGGGAATTTCAATGTCCACGTCCCCAGGTAAGATAAACCTGGAAGATAAGTCCAACAGGTTACTCAATGTTGATACAAAAAAAAAAAAGATATGACAAACTAGTTTTTGAATAAATACACTAACACAGCTTCCCATTTATGTCTTGACTAAAAATCTAAACTTTTATAGAAAATTATAATAGTGAATTTTGCTGTTGTAAAGAAGCAGCCACTTATCACATGGAAACAAGAGGCATCATCTCTTGCTTCCAATCCCTCCCTTAAAAAGCAAAAACACCCTCAACCAACCACACAGCTATGATGGTTGATAAAAGGCAGCACTGGGATTGGCAGCAGCTCTACAGCGTACAATGGTAACAGATAATTGCACGAAGAAAGAAGAGCCTCCCCTGTTTCTACCACCAGGAACTGAATTCCAAAGAGAACTGTCCATATATTTCCCCACTGAACCACTGTGTTTTGCTTCGTTCCCCTCCCCACTTGAACAACAGAAGATCACTACAATTAAAGACATACAACAAAATGCATGAGGTGCAGCTTCCAGAAGAGGCAACAGAAACAGCTTCTCACCAAAAAAACCAGTAACATTAGAAGTTCTCTGTGATGAAAAAAATAAAGCACATCCAAACACAGTACAAAATAAACAGTAATTTTACCTTTGTAAAAGGTACCTTGCAAAAAAAACAGTCAGATTCAAAGCATTACCTTTCTTTATGTCCTGAAGAAGGATCTTAAAATTTTCATTATTGCTCGATTTAAAAAAAAACCTACCAAATTATTAGAAAAGACTTCAAGCAACATTCTTTAAAAAGAAAAAAACAAAACAAAACAAAACAAAAAACTTCTTCCCAAACCTGCCACCGTCTTCTCCTTTTCCTATGGCCACAAGAGCCTCCAAGTCCGTGCCTTTCAAGCCGTACTGAAGCAGCTTCTTAGCAGCATCCACATTCTCTGGAACTCTTTCCAGGCACTCGTGAAGAACCCATGAGCGCTTCTTGATTTTGCTCTGTCCAAGAACAAGAGCATAGGCAAAATGCTACATGCTTCAATCCAAAGCAACAAAACCAGAGATGTTAAAATAGTCTAATGTGTTTCTTTCACTTAAGAAAATGTCAAGTTAATCTGATGACTGACAATGTGAACCAACAGAAGACGTGAGAATGCAGAAACCATAATTGCCTCAGAGTATATGTGACAGAAAAGGGCACAGAAATACAAAATGATTTGCCAAAACTTTCACAACAACTGGAACAGAAGTTATTATTTGTATTTCCTAATTAGTATCACTCATTCTTATACTAAATAAAAAGTGACGGTTCTGGGCTAAAACACAGTTGTTATAAACAGAGGGTACTCCACTATAGCACAAGAATCATTTTTGGTATCAACCTCTTCACATACCAACAGGATTCTGTGACAGAAAGGACACAACAGAGTCACAAAATACTACTGGCATTATCTGCTGATCTTCAGTTGAAATTACATAGCACATGGAGAACAGCAACTTGTACAAATCTTATTTTGACATTCAATTAATATCTGACTTCAAAAACAAAAATTTCATGATACTTCTCTTGATCTCCTGGAAGAGCTTACACTACAGCACGATTAGGCTGTGCATCTTCGACAACACTTGTCTGCTGACTTTGAAGTCTTTCTTCCAAGACAAAAAAAAAACCTAGGTTGGATTTTATGGAAAAGCTTCAGTCACAGGTAGGAGGACTCACTGTAAATTTTCTTATACAAACTTTGCTATATAGCTACTGATACCACTTCACCTTCCTATTTAATTTTCTACAATACTTGGAAGTTATTTAAATGCTTCATATTTCCAATTACTATTATTCATTTACCAGGCAACAACCAATTGCTGCATGTAGGGGAGAGATTACATTACAGAAAGCATCCTGCTATCAACAGAAATTAAAAGATACTTGAAAGATTGCCATTAACTTCCAAGGTCTCTGGATCAGGCCTTCAGTTAAATTAACAGGATCACTCTCTTCCACATGACAAGAAATTGAATTTGCAGGACAGCTCCCCTAATTGCCACCAATTTATGTTGTATAAATTAGAATATAATTGAGAATCCAATTTCTGTAGAGCTAACACAGCCATTCTGATAAGAAAGTCTAAAAGTCACAAAAAACAAACCCACCAAGTAGTCTTGAATTGAAGCAACGTTAACAGTTGACTTCCTCCACTGTCTTTGATACACAAGATCAGAATCAAGGCCATATGCTTGAGCCAAAGACAGAGCTTCCCCATATTCTTCATTATCAATCTAAAAAGCAAACACATGAAAATGAAAATAATCTAATTTCCCTATTAAACAATTATTAATTCTATGTGTTGAAACAGGTAAATGAATAATTACTGTGGAATGCTTAAGCAGGTAGGAAAGAGAATGGCTCAAGATACAGGTAAGGAAGACTCTGACCTGATGGACACCTCTGGAAAATAAATCAGAGATTTTTTCCTCAAGGAGAAGGAAGAAGTTATTCAGGTAACCAGGGTGACATCAGCACTACCTAGAAACTCTTAACAGCTATAGAGGCGGCTGGTTTACCATCAGAACAACTGAAATGACCTAGACAAAGTACTGCCCAGAGTAGTCTTAAAAATGAAGAAGTGTGCACTAAGAGTCACAGGCCTAATTAGTATGTAAGCCTGAAAAAAATAAGCAAGTTAACTACATTCACATCAGAGTGTATGTTAACCCATTTCTTGGTCAACAACAAGCTCAACTGAATTCATTCAATGTATTTGCCAGGTCTTTCATTGTTTGTAGACACTCACATGAGTACACTTTCAAGTCTGGCCAAGCTAATGATGCACAGTGTCTCCTCAGTGACCTGCAAACATCATCTCATTTGAATCATTATAATGCTAGTTTTATACAATGATCCTTTCAAATAGACAGTACACTGTCAACTAAGAGACACTTTGAAATATGTGCTCAAATCCTGCTGTTAATATAGCAAGAATTAAAAGAAAAATAAAAAGTTCTTTATTTATAAAGCTGATTATGAGACATAAGAGCTTTCCTTCTATACTTACTTTTCTCTGGTACAGTTCCTCTGGAGTCGTGGATCTCAAACTCACAAGGCGGAAATTCTTTGTAATAGTACGTGGACGCTTCCGCGGAGGAGCAAATCGTTCCATTTCTGTCACAAAGTACAGGCCTTGCTTCAGGTAGCTGAAGTACCTGTCCTTAGTAGAAGTTTCATCATCTGAGTCAGAGTCATCTTCTCCCTCATCTTCATCACCAGGCCTGCTCTCCAAGCGCAATCTTTTTGGAACAAGTTTTATCTCACACTGCAGAGAAAATAGGAATATGAAGCATCTACCCAGTACTCCTCACCTATTGGGTTGGCCAAAAAGTTATTGCATTTTTTGGTTGGTAAATGAAAGGTGACTTTTTCATCGGAATCAAAAACTTTATTAAACAACACAGTGCCCGTTTTGTTCAATTACTTTTTACCATCTTTCTGGCAACTTTGTGATTCCATAACGCAAAAAAGGTCTCAACTTTTTTGGCAAGAAATAGTTCCAAGAACGATTTGACATTCTCATAAGCAGTGAAAGTTTTACCATTTAAGGCATTTTGTAAAGAATGAAATAAATGGCAGTCTGATGGTGCCAGGTCTGGCAAATATGGTGGATGTGGTAACACATTCCATCCATCAAAACAATTTTTGGCAAGTGACTAGACTTGTAGGTGGTCTAGCGTCATCACGGAGAAACACAACACTGACTCACCAATTCTGGATGCTTCTGTTTGATGGCATCATTTAATTTATCCAGTTGACAACAGTACACATCAAAATTAATGGTTTCGTTCCTTAAAAGCAATGCAAAATACACAATACCTTTGAAATCTCACCAGACTGATAGGCTAACCTTCCTTTGGTGAATATCTGCTTTTGAAGTGCTCTGAGCTGCTTCATCATGCTTGCTCCATGATCTTTTTCATTTCTTATCATTGTAGGTGAGTCGTTTTTCATCGCTTGTCATACATTTCAAAAACTGATAGTTTTCTTCATGTTTGAAGATGTCAAGGTGCTTAGTAAGATGTATTATTTGAGCTTTCGTGGTACCCAAATATTGAGTCTCCTAACATATCCAAGTTGTTTTAATGCTTTTCAACGCTCCATTTTGACATGTTAAGATTATCAGCAGTCTCTCATGTTGTTAAATGCCGACTGGATTAGATCAATGCCTTTACTCTGTCATTATCAACTTCGATTGGCATTCCTTGGGGGTTGGACTGGATGATCTTTAAAGGTCCCTTCCAACCCAAACCATTCTATGATTCTATGATTCCTGAGCATGATGCATCTTTAACATCAAAATCTCCGGACTGAAATTTAGCAAACCAATTCTGACACTGGCATAGTTTAAAGACATCTTCCCCATACACATCACATACCTTTTTTAAGCTTGCACAGCATTTTTTCCTTTTCTGAAGTAATACAGCAAAATATGACAAAAATTATCCTTTCAATTTTCCATTTTGAAATAGATGTCAAACAAATAATTGTTAACTAAATAGTGTACTTTCTTTTTCCAAAACAAGCTTGAGCTGTCAGCTGTCAAGTTACATAATGAATTTGCAGTTTAAAATTAAGTTAGTTATATTTTAAGACGTATAACCATCTTTGTTTGCTTAACATGCTCCACAAACCCTGTGTCTGTCTCCTAGATCTGAGGCTTCACCAGTTACCTACCAAAGCAATAGTGAAGGCTTCTTAATAGTAACCTGCTATTACCCTAAACATGCTACACCAGCCCAGACAGGACAGAACTATGGAGACATCCTCGTTCAGTTACATAGCTTACTGCAGTGTACAGCAGTTTTCAACTCTCAGCTACTCAAAGAAAGGTTTTCTGTTCAATGCAGATGTAATCTCAGACTACAAGCTTAGGCTGCAATATGCCAGTCACTTGCTGTATCTCATTTCTAGAATAATAAACATTTCAAAAAATTCATGCAAGTTTTGATATGTATTGAGATATTCTGATAAATATTATCCTAAACTTTTGTTTAAGATGTTGAAGACTTATTTACATGCAGGCTTTAGGAAAGAGTAATTTTCTTATTTTCAAAGAAAATTCCTGGTAAACTTCACCACATTCTACTCTTTCCTAGAATCCTACTAAAGATGAACAAAAAAGCCCAACAACCTCTCTTACTCTTTATCTTAATTTGAATGTTCCTCGTTTCTTTTAAATATAATACCCCTGTGTAAGTGGCATGTTTCAAAATCACACAGAATCACAGAATCGCTCGGTTGGAAAAGACCTCTGAGATCATCATGTCCAACCGTTCCTGTTTACCCACTAAACCATATCCTTAAGTACCTCATCTACCCACTTTTTAAATACATTCAGGGATGGTGACTCCACCACCTCCCTGGGCAGCCTGTTCCAGCTTCTAACGACCCTCTCAGTAAAGAACTTCCTCCTTATCTCTAACCTGAACCTCCCTTGGCACAGCTTGGTGCCATTACCCCTTGTTCTATCCTCCATCACCTGGGAGAAGAGACCAGCACCCACCTCTCTACAACCTCCCTTTAGGTAGTTGTAGGTGGTGATGAGGAGAGAGATGGGAGAGAGATGCTTACAGTCTTCTTCAAACACACTAACATACAAAGCAGTGAGAACTGCTGACACAGACTGCTTCCTGCAGCAAGACTCCTATCATTCAGACTCAGCCTTCTAAGACTTTTGATTCGACACTCCAGAAGTTATTTGACAATCAAGTTTTAACAGTTAAGTTGCAGCAAGTTCAGAATTTCCCTGAACTTGGAAACAGAATCACTTTTTCTATTAGTAATAATAGTTTTGTTTGTTGTTGTTTGGTTTTTTTTAACCACACCACACACACAGCACCCTTAGGATTACAAACACAAAAGCAAACTGTTTCTACTGCGTGCCAGAAAGTTATCTGCTATTCCTCACCTCCAGGCTTAGAAATCCTCCATCATGAGCAGAAGTGACCTGAGGAGAACTCTCAAACCATTCACACGACCTTCCCAGCAAGTTTCTTAAGGTCTTGACTGATGACACAGTCAATGCACCAGAGCAGCGAGCCAGGATGATAGAATTATCTGCCCACCAATTTACATCTATCAATGGGAAATAGGATTCTTTATCTAAAATAAAGAAAGAAAGAAATAAGAATGCAACAAAGAAAGGTAACTTTAAACACAAGAGAAACGACTTCAATTACTAAGACATTTCATCTGACGGCCTAATTTGACCAACATTTATTATTGTATATGCATCCTTGGTTCACAAAGTTTCGATTTTACATCAATTATATTTTACTAAATCAGTTCTGCATCAAATTAAAGCTGTTGAGGAGAAAAAAAAGTACTTAATTATGGACATAATTATTTTTCAATATTATATGGAAAAAGAACTCACAATAAACTGATTTACTTGCACAAATTATGACAAATTTCAGACATTTGATAAAGATCTGCTTCAGTACTTCCTAGGACATCCTTGACCAAGCCTTCCTGGCAACAAACATAATACTGAAGAAAATCAGAGGTTACACTGCTGTTGAGGACAAGTGACAACTATGAACAAGGCTCCTGAAACAACCTACATGATAAGGTTGTTAGGAAGATTAAGCCAACATAGCAAAACAAAATAAAGTCACCATGACTGAAGACGGAAGCTGTGCCATTTCTAAGACTGTCTTGATTACGGTAATTGGATTTTGCAACAAAACGTTCAGAGAGTTAGCTCCATTTGTTCACTACAATGTCATTTGCCACTTCTGATGAAGACAATCTTTCCCCAAAAGCACTGAGAAACAGATCAGCTTATTGCTTTTCTGTCAGTTCAGTGTTTAGTCAGCAGCCTATCCATGAAGGTCAGATGAGTTAACCCAAGGACACAATCACCAAGAAAAGTACTATAAAGAAACAGGGATCTTTTAATAACATAAATGAACACAAGTAGTGAACAAATCATTGATGTCTGCACTCTTGGAAGAGCCATGCAATGACCAGGTGATAAATGGCTGCACAGAGTGCCCTGAATTCTGAGAAAAGACTAGAGAGACTGACATGAGGCAAATTCAGTCAGAGGAAACAAATCCCTTTGTTTTAGAATATATAAATATGTAATACATTTAAATTAGATTAGTTTTCAAGATGTATTAAACATCCATAGAAAGAAAAGGTAAAGACAAGTTTAGGCTACTGTGTCACCTACAACATTATGATGTCTGATACAAGCCGAGACATCTGCTGAGTGTTCAGCATTCTACAGAGCCACAATCACATGATTAATAATAAATTAAGTCCTGCACTAACTGGAATATCATCTTATTTATCGTTATGGCTACAAAAAGTATTCCTAAGAGAGGATTTAAAAAAAACAACTATTATGACACTCATTTAGCTATGCCATGCTACAAATTCAAACCATACATACAATTTTGGTAACTATTCCAATTGAGATTTATTAAGCCATTTCAGGTCTTTGTAGAGTTCTGTAAATATTTTTAACTACACAAAGGTATAATATAATGATCTAACTGTATCACATACCTTTTATTTTCTTTCTTTTTTCACTAGACAGTTTCCAGTCTGGGTTGATCTCATCATAACCTGGCTAAAAAAAAAAGTGCAAGAGGAAAACAAGGATTATATGCAATTAAGTCACTAACACAGAAAATTTGTGTATTTACTCATTTTTCAATTAAAATGCTCCCACATAAATGCAAATATTTCCTCAACATAAAACACAAAGCTGCTGTACTTTTACAAACAATTCCTGTAGAAAGCATATGACTTACTAATGCCAACTTGATGAACAAACTATTCTGGAGTGTTATCTGGCAGACGGCAAGGTAAATTTTGAAAAAGGAATAGATGAACACATTAGACACACAGCAGACTTTGATTTCAACCACTCAAATAAAGTTACCTGTGTTGGTCTCCACTTACATTTCAAAAATAGTATTTCAGTCTACTGATATCAGTGTTACCCATTTGGCATCAAAATGCCTCATGAAAAATTCAATCCAACATAATTGGTTCTTTTTCTTAATTTCTAAAGTTTAAGGCTTATAGTCAAAACATAGCAGATTACTGTAAAATTAAATATAGTGCTTCTGAAAATCTGGAGTTGACTGGAAAGACAATATGCAGCTAAAACACAGTTATCTGAACTTCTCTCATTTCCTATGAAAACATATCTCCAAAGAATTAAAATATAAACTGCAAATTTCTAAAGATCTACATCCTTCTTACCTGATCACTTTGGTCCCATTCTCCTTGTTGTCTGAGAGATGGAATAGACCAGATTGTCAGTTTTCCTGAGAAATGAATAGCTGCCAGAAGAGCTCCATCAGGAGAAAGATTCATCTTGAAAACTCCATCCTGCCAAACACGATGTCAGCAAAATAAAACAAAACCCAACCAGCCAACCAACCAAACCATATTCTCTATTTTAGGAAAAATGAATTGTACAATTCCATCCTGAAAATTTAACAACCTTTAAATTTAATTTTAAAAAACAAATGTTTAAAGTCAGAATAAAGGTAAAATATCAATTGTGGCATGGAGGAGTAAAACCTTACCATAACATTAACAAATCTTTAGGAATGTGAACTTGCGTATCACACTGCCACACAACAAAGAAAATCTGAAAGCATGGCATTCATAGGAGAACACTGCAGAGACTAACACAGGGCTAGTCGGAGGAAAAACTGCAGGTTGTTCTCAAATGATCTGTTTGGAGAAAACAATCAGCAACCTCAATTTTCTACTGTCCTGCCTCTCAGGTCCACCCAACACAAACACAGCTTAGTACAGCTTTTCCTTCCTGTAAACAAACTTTTGTATGGGCATTATTACAATTAATAACAGAGGATACAAGAGATACATAGATGAAGACATATTGAAGGAACATATTGCTTATTACAGGACACTGAACCTGAATTTAATAATTTCCTGGGTAAAAACAGAGTAAGAAGGAGTATAGTGAACATCAGATTAAGTTCATGTAGAAGAAATAATTCAACATCTGTAAGTAAACTTCACCAAGATTACAAAAATTCTCCTGGATGAAGTTTTCCTTAAGCTCTGGATATCTTAAGAGGCAAAATGTACTTCAAGAAAAAATATTTCCTTAAGGTTTCATGAACTCCCACATAATTACAACTGAAACTATACACTATTTCCACAAGACAAGAGCCTCTACATATACACTCTAATTTTATAGTCAAATTGAGCGCTACCAGCAAAGCTTCTGAAAATACAATTTAT
This sequence comes from Mesitornis unicolor, assembly GCF_000695765.1. Lineage (NCBI taxonomy): Eukaryota > Metazoa > Chordata > Aves > Mesitornithiformes > Mesitornithidae > Mesitornis > Mesitornis unicolor. The sequence continues at coordinate 63,358 of NW_010205110.1, read as the reverse complement.
ATTGTAAATAAACCACCCTCAACACAACTTCTGTGTTTTCAGAAAGATGGTTAGGTTTTCTCTAGAGAGTCTAGTATTCATTGAAAGATAGCAGGATGTAGATTCCCAAAATTGATATTGTTCATAAATTCCCATTTTGTTAGTGCAATTTGCTTTTTAAAACTTACTAATAAAGATCCAACATACAATAATGTTAGAACTAGCCAAATCTGCACCTAATTAATTTTTAAGCCAGCACCTCCCCCCTAAAAAAGTTACTAGAAATTTATATGATTAAGAAGTTTTAACAAAGCTTCTACAGCACATCAGTGGTAGGTATCATCTGAAGATAACAATATTCTTTTAGGGTCTCTTTGTCTGAGTTTAGGGGGATTTTATTCTTTTTAGTTCTTAGGTTGTTCTGAGTTCTAGCTATGCCACAGAAACAATGATGATCAAGTCATCTGCTCACTGTTGTACAGTGGTTTGCAGCTATTGAGAGCACTGCTTAAATTCAAGCTTAAAATATGTTTAATTGAAAAGGATACGGCAATTCTCTCTTTACAATTTTAGTTGCGTGCAGAGAGGACAAAGAACAAGAGACTGTTAAAGGACTTATAAATGTCTAGCTAAAATATATAACCCATTCAGATAAATGGTCAGTGGTATACATCACAGACCTTAACAAGGGTTAAACATTTACTCAGTAGACAGCAATAAAGCTATTGTTAAATTTTGATGTTGGTTGGCCATTAACACATTCAAATTTACCACCCGAGCACAGTTATCTACAGAGATCAATCAGTCCTTCAGCAAAGCAGGCAATGCTGCCTCAGTAAATAGCTTGGCAGCTGAGGGAACTGCAGAACGAAGTACTGAAAATCCCAGCAGGTTGGGACTTTGCATTTTGTAAGTGTCATTTAAGTTAGGAACACTAAGAACCAAATCCCAATATAGCTAGTTCTAATATAAAAATCCTCTAGCTGCTGTGCCTGACATACCTTAACACTGTTGCCAGTTTCCCAATAAGAATATATAAACTATACCTCACGTATTTAAGCCATGGTCTCTTGAAATCAGATTAAAACAACCAAGGAAGAATAACAATACCAGCTTTTCTTTGTAAATTTAGTACCGGCAAGTGCAATGAAGTTGAAGTTTAGTACAGTAACACTCAGTACCAGCCTTCCAGTAAAAAAAAGTTTACTTCAGCCTTTTCTTTTATCTTTTCAGTGAAGGAAATAAAATCTCCCCCCATTCCACCTTTGAGAGAGCTTCAGAAAGATTTGGATTCCCTTCCAATCAAGCATGCAATTTCTGCTTTTAACCAGTCACCTAAACATCCCAAAAATCTGTTAAGGTCAATTCCAAAGTCCATATCACTACAGAGCAGACCAGACCTCTCAGGAGGACACAGTGAGGGTGGTAGATGGATTCTTTACTGATCTTTCCTTGCAAAGCAGAAGAAGGGAAAATAACATTTTTCCAAGGACAGAAAGGGAGAAAAAAAAAGCATCAAACAAAGGCTACACACCACCAGTAGACAAGAGATAGAACTGCAGTAGCTTGTGGGTAGCTCCTGTAGAGGAAAGCCCACAAGCACTGTGTGCAAAACCTTAAGAAATGTAGAAAGCACACACCTAGACCTCAGTATGACACTCAGATTTAACACTCACTCATTCAGGGGAAAGGAGAATAAAAGACCCATAGCCAGAGTTTGCTAGGAACAAGTTGATTCTGATGAGCACCTTGATTGGGTTCACATGTGTTCTGCTAGTAGAACTTTGACCCATAATAAACCTCTGAAGCTACTTAGCAGAATGTTTCTATAGTATCTCATAACAGACTAAGAATTAAATCTCTGTGTCTGCCCTATTTAAGCCATGAATGAATAGTTTGAATCTACTCATTTTTTCTTCCCTATTTTGTATGAAAATGTTGGGCTGCAAGGGGAGGGCTGTTTGTTTGTTTGTTAGTTTTCTAGTGAGAGTGGGGTAATACAAAAGGTTGGGTTTTGGACTTCCTCCTATTTCTCTCTCAGGCACATACTTCAGAAACTTCGTCACAACCTACTCTCTTCTTGGAGAAGATATAACACACTTAACATGCTATGATCGTTATATTCATTAGCAAATAACTAGGTGACTTTCTACACCTTTCTTTTTGAATAAGAGTTTACATTTAATATTGAACTCTACATCTCTAGACCCGCTCCTGTCAGTATGCTGAAAATCCAAGATTCAAGCTTCAGCAGATGAACTAATTGGATTTTTCAAAAAGCCAAATAAATGGCAAGCTCTTCTGTTTAATGCTAAAAGCTCATTATTTTTGATAAGTTTTAGAGAAATGTTAATTCTTAAGTTGCATAAATTGAAAACTCCTTTCAATCAGCCTCTCACAGTCATTAATGAACAATTATGTAAAATGCATTTCTGAGGTAGACTTAGACCTTAATACCTGTTCTGTTCCCCGCCTGCTATAAAATCTTAAATTCATAATCCTTAATAATCCTCTTCTCTGTGCCTGTAAGAACAGAAACATATCATACAATGAAAGACAATCTCTTACATTCTTCTATGCACCAAAACCTAAGTCGTATGTAAAGTACTAAAACAACTCTGCATGATTCTTTAAACTTTCATAGCACTATTTTAAAATAATGCAAGGATAATAAAATGCAGTTTGTATAACTTTGCCCATTTCATTAGGTATGCACAGAAAAGCACTACTCATTTACAATAAAATCAACAGCTTGCTTATAATACTAAGCAATACCTATATTGTAAGTAGATGCTGGAATTTGTCCTGGTATACTGTAAATGGTTTTACTATATCCACACAGGAGTTGTTACCAAATCATTTACTTCTACTAGAAGAAAAACAAACAAACAAACAAACAAACAAAGCATCACCAAGAGTGACACTTAAACTGAAACATTTATTTCAGGTGTACTGCCTTTTGTTACGACATATTAAAAAGACAAAAATAACTGATTTTTTTCCAACAGATAGGAAACATATAGGAACTCCTTAGTTGTGTACTGGTATATTTCCATGCTACATTTTTGGTTGTTGTTTTGTTGTTTCTTTGTTTGTTTTTTAAATCACACGTGATAATCAAGAAGTTAGAAGTTCAAATAATACTACAGAAAAAGCAAAAATAAACAGAAAATAGGGAGGAAGAGCTAACTCTAGAAGATCATATCATAGCTTACAACATAGCAGAACACTGAATTAAATTCTTCTTTCAAAAAACGATTCGTATTGAACTTCCACAGTTAGATAATTCTGCCACTGATAATAATCAGCCAATAAAATGAAGAGAACTACTTACTGTTCTAATGTCATCTTCATAACTAGTGACCTGTTTGTAATGGGGAGAGCCTGACAGAACTCTCCAAGCAGATATCCCGCAACCAGTTGCTTTACATACCCCATCTTCATCTGTTTCACAGCCTCCTACAAGCAAAAGTCTGTAAAATATACAAAGGAATATTATGATTTCATATACCACCACATAATTTTTTTAAATTGTCTTAAGTTGGAACTACAGCAGTTTGCTTGCAGTAAAAAAAAAAACCCAAACACTAAGTATATTAAGATACCTAACAACCCCAATAAGCTTCAAACTTCAAAGTGTTTATTCACAGACAGAAAGACTCAAATATTACTTGAGTAACTTGTTATTTGTGGCATTTATCCCTACCTGTTCTCATTTCTAGCTTTCCAAGTCAGGCATGACGCCTAACATTTAGAAGAAAATACGCCTGTCTATGTTTGAGTTTCTCCCCTACCCTCCAAGAATGATAGTAATTATGAAAAGTTCTATCCATACTGTTTAATTTATTCAGATGTGGTACAAAAGCTACTTCTCTTTTACTGAGGAACTGAATGTGTGAAGGTTTTTCAATTTTGTTTTCTAAAGCCACTCTACCAATTACAGTGTGCATGCAATAGTTTCATTATATACAGTAGATGATATTTTAAAAACTTTCAGGGAACTCTTACAATTATTGCTAATTATCACTAAAATGTATCAAAATATTTGCCCTTGAAGCCCTTTCACCTTAATAACAAGCAGTTTTATATTTAACTGATGATTACTTTGACAAAAACTTTGAGAACAGATGTTTAAATCTGTTTGAAATCATCATTTTAGTGAACAACCCATCAAAAAGTATCTGCAAAAAGGGCATAGACTGTAAAAGCCGGAAGTTCAGCCATGAGAACACTCCTTTATCTATTTTCAAAGTCTGCATTACTCTTGAAATGCTCTACCACCTAGTGGCTGGCGTACATATAGCTCTCAGCTGTGAGCTGAGTGTATTTCAAAACATTTTCTGTGAGAGAAAGAAACTGAAAGAAAAAAGGTGGAAAAATTTTGTTCTCCATTTAATTCTCTCTAAAAGGTCAGTAAAACTTATTTAACATTCCTGAGTCTCATGCTATTCACAAACACACAGCAGGATGACTTCCAGGATGAATGCTTACAGTCTGTTAAGGTTCTGAAGAGCTGTAGTTATTTTGTGGTGTAAAGAGTTGCCTAAGACAGGAAAACAGAAATCACTCTCACCATTTTCCACAAAAACAGCAATAGGAGACTCACAGTCTATCACCACAACTAACAGGAAAATGGGTACATTTACATTGTTCCTACGATCAGAATGTAAAGCATAGCACAACTAAGAGTAATTATTTCTCCCTTAAGGAGATGCTGTTTAACTTTAGAACATGTAAAGGTACTGGCTGAGCATCCATGACATGGGGGTTTCTTCTTGTAGTATACCGAGAAGAAACCCTGTTATCAGATAAGGAACAGATTCCTATCAGAGTCAACAAAATCTGCTATGAGTAGCACAGATCATATTTCAGACTCAGAAAGAGGTTGTGGAGTCTCCTTCTCTGGAGACATTCAAAACCCGCCTGGACGCCTTCCTGTGCAACCTCATCTAGGTGTTCCTGCTCCGGCAGGGGGATTGGAGTAGATGATCTTTTGAGGTCCCTTCCAATCCCTAACGTTCTGTGATTCTGTGATTCTGTGACTCCTTAAAACTGGTGACCTGAACAGCACGTGGAAGCAAACACATTTCTTGAGTTACTGGCATACATTTTTAGTAAGAATAACACAGAAAAAAAGCAGACATAAAATTCAGCTGTCATAGCTTTCAATTGAGTTATGCAGTTGACAACAATTAGCGAAGTATGGTATTGGAAAATAAATGAGAAAACTCCAGCACAGACACAGCAGCAAGGGAGGACGATACTTCAGCATTACACAGATTGCAGAACCGTCACCACGAATACTGCTTGTTAAGCAGAGAATACAACTGTGGCTCAGTGAGCACAGCAACCCCAGTGTTACAATATCACAGAACTCTTGCAGTGCATACCTCTCTTCTGAACAAGCTAATAATATAAGACTGCATTAAGCCATTTATGTGACAAACTTTACATCTTAAATGAACCCAAGCTGCTTTACATTTAAACAGCTTCCAGTCAACACCAACTGTTTGGTTTTGATAGTGGCTGTTCATTCTGGTCAACTGGTTGGACAATTCTCAAGTAAATATTTGGACAGGAACTCAGAGCAACTTAACCAAGACACCACTTTAACCCAAAATACTAATAAGAGTACTTTGTTCTGCAAGTCATGCTTCGGTACCAGAACTCTCTAAGACTATAGGGGTTGGTGAAAAATAACAATAACAGTGGAAAGGTAGACATTGAAAAGTAAAATATTTAAGCAACCCCATACTCAAAAAACTGGAATTCAGAAGCAACAAGCAGGACAACATAGCAAGTTTAATTCCATTCAACTTTGAGGCATCAACAAATATCAGAAACTACTTGAACAGGTGGTTTTTTTTCTTTCATGAAGAAAGTTACTTTAATGAGTAAGGCTTGGACAGAAGCACATCCAACCTTCAGGAACATGGAAAACAGTAACACATGAGGTATAGCCACCAATAATCACCACAGTTCTCAAAACTACATGCAATACTTTAATATCAAAATTTCTACTGATTACTGGGGGAAAAGTGCATTTGGAAACAGAAAAAATTCACAGATTAAGTGTCACACAATTCATAGTCCTTTTGCTTGTTTCCTTTCTACATATTTTTTTATTTTCCTTCTCCCTGATGTTTCCCTTCTGCAGCTTTGCCCTACAATTTTCTATCAGAGAAGCTTGACACTGCCACCAATCAAAGAACGTTAGGTTTTAAGGTAAAATACTTGATCTAGCCTGTTGCACATGATGCAGTTTATGGCCATGTTAGCTAACTGAGAAGAAACATGTTTGGGTATCCAAATACCTGAGCACACAGTCTAGTATCATGAAATCACATGTTAAAACACTGAAAGATACTGGCAAGATTAACATTACACAGATCATAATGCATAAAGTGACGAATTTCCTAACTTTTTTTTAAGCACAGAAAGCAACTTTGATGTATCTCTTTCTCGTAACCTTTCATAAGGAAAAAAATAAAAATAAAAATCAGTAAACAAGAACTTAATGAAATCGCGACAATGCTGCTGTGAATTCTAAATAACCAAAAGACAGCTGGCACAATCTTCTGGAAAATTAATCTACCTATAGTCTTGTCCATGCATAGGCACCTAAATTCTTCCATAAGCTCCAACTTCCACTGCAATATGCCACTGAACTAAAAGTCTCGACAGCAGCAGTGACTACAACTCAACGGCAACTGAGCACACTGTGCCAGAGGTGACTAAGAGACAAATGGCACCACAAAGACTAAGAGAAGAATTGTCAATAACAGTGACAGCAGCAGCTCCAAAACTGCCTGAACCAGCTCTCAAACTCCATCAAGATAAATCTTTTCAAAGAAATTTCAGAAAACCTGTCACATACAGTGCAACATATTTATAATTCAGAGGTATCTTTTAGGATAAATGAAACTTGATGACAGCGAGAATGAAGATGTCATATCAGTTTAGACACACACAAAAAACACACAACCTCTAGACAAAAAGCCTTCTCCCAGGTCTGCAGAGAAATTCATCATGGCAGCACGTACTTAAACTTTTAAAAAGGTTTCAGAGAGCAAAATACAACAGCAGGGACAGAGACTATTAAGATGAATAACACAACTGGCAGCAAAAGAAAATGAAAGGCACTCCTGAGAGCCTCTGCAAAGATGAGGTTTGTTTACCAATTATTTTTTCAGGACAAGACAGGAGATGATTTCAAAATATCAAGTTGTCAGGTAGACTGGGAATAACAACAAGAGAGGGTTTTTTCCTGCTTACTAATTTTTTAAGTTAGTCTCAGTCTAAAGAAGAACATACCATGTCAACAACATTTTTTTTTGTGCCAGTAATGTGAAAAACCACTTTTCTTAGCCAAATACTTAGGTTCTTAAATCACACCACATCAGCTGTGGTTTAATGCCATTCTGCATGGGTCACAAAGCGATGTTAAGTTAATATATGACAAAAGTAATTTCTGAGAAGGTAAAGTTCTGGCTATGTACCTCAACTCTATTTCAAAGGTTTCTCCAAAGTTGGGCTGAAGATAACTAGATTAATACTGGTCTTAAGAACAGCAAGTTCATCTGAGGCATCCAGGAAAAATTTGAGACTTCTACCTAACTCTTCACTCATCAGCCTGGGAACAATAAGCAAATTTCAACCAAATCTAAAACCCTTCATCTCCTATAGCCATCACACATTTTAGGCTCTAATATCACACATTTTCTGTAGCAATTGCAGCTAAACCTGAAGTAAGACATTCAGCTCCAGATTAAGATACTCAAAATCAGCAGGTGTTGAACCTTCCATTAAAGCCTACAGAGAGCTCACACTGAAGCACACATTTAAGTTCTGTCAACCAAAGTGCACCATAAATTCAATCATAGATGAAGGCTGGATCACATGAGAACACCAACATTAGGCATCTAAATTAAAGTATATTACGCTTTTCAACAGCAATTCATCTCATTATCAGACTTCTTCCCAAAGATACTGTGCCGAATTTTCCTACAGATTCAGATACATCCCCTATTGCAACACTCACTGGTATAATCAATCTACTTCTTAATATTAGGAGCAGAAAAGATAACTGTGGGAACAAGTGTCAAGAACCATTAGCCCTGGTCTGATCAAAGGAAAGAATGGAGTAGGTTCTGCTGTCTGGTCAGACAGCGTTACCAAAGCTCCATAACCCACAGCTCAATACTCTAGATGTAGTGTACTGAGTATTGATCATGTGGAATGTACTTAATTATGTGCAGTGTACTATGCATTCATACTAGATTTGAACTAGGTAGAAAGAAGAAACCATACTCAAAATTTATCTCACAAAGTAAAGAGCTGGAAGAACATTACCTCTTACTAATAACCATTTTTCCCTAAGATAGATAGGGCAGCTCACTTAAATTGAAGAATGAGAACAAGTTTTTAAACAGAGAGTTTCTTCTGATATTCTATAGCCAAGCCTAATTTAAAACAATAGAGTGACAGAATATATTGTGCTGGCAAATTCAATCCTACTAGATCTAATAGGAGAAAAATATCTAGAAGGAAGTTTAGTTCCAACTGAAGAGAAATAGAAAAATACATTGTTACATTTATCTTGCTATATAACAAGTAGATATTAAAAAGGTAAACTCATTTTTAACATTAGTAATTAGCTAACCAGGACCTACTTCAACTACATCTGGTTCAAGTGCAGGCAGCCAGTTAGTCCATCTCTCAAGTCTGATAATCTCCACCCAGCACATTAATGAAATGCATCACAAGACAACAAACACCAAAGCCTGGCAGTTCCAGCCAGAACACTAAGGAAAATGGGCTGGACAATCCAACCAGTCCAAGCAATCAAATCCAGACAGAAAAAATCCAAACAAATAATACATCTGTCTTTACCCCCATCGAATTCAGAAAAGACTTCTGAAGCTACTCCTGACGTTCTAAAAAATGTTGCTTATGCAAGGTACTCAAACAGTAAAGAACATAACTTGATTTTCATTATTCCATTAGTAAAGTGAGATCACCAACTTGGGCTTCTTTCGTAGGTACAATGATATATGACTTCTTGTTACTGATTCACTAAGGCGGCCAAGAAGGCCAACAGCATCCTGGACTGCATCAGAAATAGTGTGACCAGTAGGACAAGGGAAGTGATCCTCAGCACTGATGAGGCTGCACCTCAAATACTGTGTTCAGTTTTGAGGCCTTCACTACATGGACATTAATGCACTGGAGCACATCCAGAGAATGGCAATAAAGCTGGTGAAGGGTTTGGAGAAAAAGCCATATGAGGAGCAGCTGAGGGAACTGGAGTTGTTTTGTTTGGAGAAGAGGAGATCTTATCACCCTCTACAACTACCTGAAAGGAGATTGTAGTGAGGTGGGGGGTCAGTCTCTTCTCCTTCATAGCTAGCGATAGGACAAGGGGTAATGGCCTCAAGTTGTGTCAGGGAAAGTTTAGATTAGATACCAGGAAAAATTTCTTCACTGAAAGGGTTATCAGGCATTAGAATGGATTGCCCAGAGAAGTGGTGGAGTCACTGCCCCGGAGGTATTGGAAGGAGTGGTAGATAAGATGCTTAGAGACATGGTTTAGTAGTGGACAAGTTATGGTTGAACTCTATAATCTTAAAGGCCTTTTCCAACCAAACGATTCTATGATTCTAAATACCAGTATTAAACCAGATCTTTTTTATCCCCCTTCTTATCCAACACTTATCAATGTTAATTCTGCCACTCTTGTTCATCATTTCAGCATTAATGGCAGGTAGCAAACAGAACACTTACCTATGACCAGGATGATAAACAACAGTAGTTATTCCATGGGCATAATGGCTGCTAAAGCTGAAACTATGACTTTCTTGAAAGCTTTGATTTGTTCCAACACTAAGTATGGGAAAAAATACATATATTATTTCAGATTTATTTTCTTTACAGAGTGCAAAGAACTCCTTTGAAGTTCACTGTGCATTCTCAAAGCAAGTCAAAATTTATGCTTACCTTACAAGATAACTTCTCAGTTCTCCACGATAATTAATGACAAGCAATTCGGCTGACCATTGGGCACTTGCTTTGTATTCTAGAAAGATCAATCCAGCAATAGCATAACTCAGGTCTCCCGGAAAACTTGCTGTCTTTACCCAAAAATGCAGAGAGACATTGAGAGACAAAGGGGAATTTGAAAAAAAAAAGTCTCTTAGTTACTGAAAGAACTAGTAAGTTAAATTCACTATATTATATATTAAATTTACTATCATATAAATTATATTTTAAAAAATAAAGTTCCACAGTTTGTATTAGTAACAAAATACGTGTCCTTTTACATTGATTTTAAAGACATCTTATTACTATAATGTCTGCAAAGACAATATACTAAGGAAATACACTTGAGCCACCTTCCAAAATCAGTTTATTAAAACCTTTGAATACACAAAATACTAAATATATTGTGGAGCAAGCCAACAGCAATTATCTATTCTTATACCAAGAAAAAAAAAATCCTCATATAGCAATATTCCTTGATATATAATTGACTCTGCATGTGAAGTGCAGATTTGTAATCTAGTACTACAAATTGTAATTATTTGCACACATGCTAATTAGGTGATTGTATATTTGCACAATCTGATGTACCTGCATATCTACCACAATTCTCAGAAAAAGAAAAGATTAAGATTCCGACTAGATACAACAGCACAAAGGATATGCTTTGCAAAGGCTGCACATGACTTAACTGTAATGCATCCATCATATGATAAACACCTCATGGCACATTTGTGCATGGTATTCATACTGCAAGCCCTTATACCAAAGTAAACCATGATTAAAAAAAGGCCAAAGAGAGGAAATTGCCTATTGTCCTTACAAAATCTTCTACTATATTCATATTTAGTCCAAGACAGCACTTACTGGTGTAATGACCAGAAGCTCACTCCCCATTAGGTCAAACACTCTCACTGTTCCAGTGCTTTCAGCATAAGCAAGTAACGTACAATCGTGACTCCATGCCACTCGCCTCCACTGAGGGTTCGGGTCCTTTGGCACTAAGAAAAAGGCAGAAAGTTACTGAAAAGTGAAACATAAGTATAATCCCTTAAACAGAACAAAAAGTCAACTGCACCAAAAAATGAAGGGTGTCTACCCATCACAAGCTAATCACAAAGGAAGAAAAAATAAAAAGATTAAAAAAAAATAGACACTCATCACTTCCAACACTCACTAAAGTCTTCCAAACCCATTAATTTTAGCTATCATCTCACTTCAGATTCAGGCTTTATATGTTAATCATCATGAAAAAAAGAGGGTGAGGGAGAGTAATGGAGCTAGTCACAAAGCAAAATTTATTAAGAGATCCTTCCCAATGCTTTTAAGAAGTTACAACATTATCTTTAAAGTAAGCCAACACCACCACTTAGCAATGCATGAATAATAAACAATGATGGCACTAAGTAATGATGTAGAGGTTGCCATATTGTATACCTTGACATTTTCCAATTATGGATCCAAAGTCATCTTTTGCAGACCTGCAGAAAAAGACTCATATGGATTTAAGTAAGAAAAAAACCCCACTGTTCAATTTTCCAGAATAAACAGAACATTATAAAAATGCACCTAGTGCACAATTCAAAGGCCTCCACTTATTTAACTACTTGTTCAAAAAGACAGATAGTAGCCCTCACCCTTAGGCAGCTGCAGCAACTAATGAGTATTTTAGACACCTTCCTCTCAGTGCATAAATACTAATATCCCTCATTTAGTAGTAATGCTGTTCAAAATAGGACAGCAGCATTTCACAACTTCAGCACGTAACTCTAGAAAAAAAACCAAACTAGTCAGTATTCTCCAGGTTACAGTTTTAGAAACAATGCAAGAATATAGTTACATTAATACAGTTGAAACATAAGATTTATTTTATAGTCTATAAGCTGACATTTATGGTGTTCACACCACAATTTTAATACACTTGCTTCTTTTACATATAAATAGAAGGTCTGACCTTCTAGCAAATGGATTTTTGTGAAGCAAGTAAACACACTCAATCAAGATCCGTTGTACAGCTAAATGTGTTCTTGAACTAGCAAAGGAGAGCTTGCTGATAGACAGCAGAAGAAAAAGGTAAAGCAGCAGTCTTTACGGCAATCCACACAGCTTGTAAAATAAGGTGAAGTATTACACGTGCCAGCTACTCTACAGACAAGCAGAATACTAGCTCCTTGCTTCATTTATTAGGAGAGAAATTCTAGGGGTAACAGAAAGGCAAACGTTAGAACGATTATGATTTAGGGTTAGTATTTTGAAGCATCTTAATTGTTTTTCTTTCACATCTTGAAAAAAGAAAGAGATACAGATAGATAATTATATAAAATTATCTATAACAGTTATAATTGTGCGGGGTTTTGAGGGAAGAGTATTATTTTTCTCAATGGGGAATGGCCAAGAACTAAAAAGAAATAGAAGACTTCTGCCTTCTAAGTGATAATGTATTTTAAGACTATTCCATAATTACTTTCACAATATAAAACATTAAAAAGAAAAAAAAGCAAACACATTAAAAAAAATCAAAAAGTACGATTAGTAAATTATTAGAAACACTTTCTCAGAACTCCACAACTGTGGTCATGAAGCAGTAGATAACACTAAGTTACCTGATTTCTACACATTGGTCTTGAACAACTGCCAACAGTTTACCATTGCTGAAAGAGAAAAACAAAGGTGTGAATGTTCATTTAAAGTCCAGTCCTTACAGAACGTGCATCAGAGCTCTAAGCACTTTTCTGAAATATGAGCTATAAATTTACCCTTTCATAAATCAAAATGAATTGGGAAACATCAACTTTTATACAAAAAAAAACACAACAGTGCTGTAATAAGATTCCGCTCGCGTCCCTGTCATTCTTTTCTAGTAGCGCTAAGAAAACAGAATCAATGTCTAAAAATCTTGCTGCAGGGGAGGTCAAAATCAGATGTTGCTTATGTTATCTAAAACTATGTATTGCTTTACCTGCAATAACTAACTGTTGTACTTCAGTAAGTTACGTCATCTCCTTAGGAGCAGGTCTCCTGTCTTTCTACCTAACATAAAACATTGTAACTGGCATATTGTGCATTAAAAGGGATCATCATTTCCCTCAAAGAATCACCATCTCTCTCAACAGTACAGAGCTCTTGCTGAACCACTGATCACATTCAGTGATCACACATCATAAGCTAAAACATTCCATTCATGTCATTGAACCATTTTTCTGTACATATTTATTCTTATTTAAAAGCCAGTGATCTCATTGATGCTGCTAAAATTAGTGCAGAACAGCTGGTTCTAGCCTTGGAACTCTTACTTCTCCTCTATACATACAATAGAAAACAAGTCTTGAGAGTATGCATTCACTTTCCACAAATTTTAAAATAAGCACTTTATATTAAATATCTTGCCAAGTTACAGGTCTTCAACTTATCAAACTCAAGTTCTGGATACGACCCCAACAGAAGGATTGCACTGCAAGCCACTTCACCTGAAAGGCTGGAAGGAGACTCAGACCTGAGAGAGAGATGCATTAAATGAAGGGAAGCAGCATGGAAGCCCCTAGGTAGCAAACTGACCGACCTTTCCCAAGGCTAACTGTGAAAGTCTCCAGTATTTCTCTTGATCAAAAAGAAGAATATTACTTTAGCACAGTATTAACTCAGCATTGTTATCAATGGGAATGGTGTGGAGAGAAGAGGAAGCATTAAAACATTCACATTTCCAAAAATGGGAAAGCACGTAAGCTGGTTACCTTGCAAGTACTAGGTGCCAGTTGATCTGCTTACTAACTAGACGAATCAGTCCAGTGGGCAGACAAAACTTTGCAGGGCTGAAATAACAAAAACATTAGACTAAATCAGAATATAACCTAACATAAGTAGTACGAGATAAGCATGCCAGATGATTTAGCTTTAAAGCAATCATCAATCACCTGGGTGGTTTAGCAACTAAACATGAATCAACACTGCACCCTGCCAACAATGAAAGCTAACAACATCCTTGTTTGTATTACCACACATTAAGGGAACTGATTATTTACTCATCCTTCTATACACTCTGGTCAGAAGGCAGTTTTGGACACCCTCCATTACAAGAACACCAATAAACTGGAGGGCCACCAAGATGGTCAGGGTACTGGAGCATTTGCCCTACAAGGAGATGCTGAGGGAATGGCACCTGTTTAGCCCAGAGGAGGGAGGGCTTCAGGGGGACCAAACAGCAGCTCTCTGATACCTAGGAGGTTACCAAGAAGACAGGAACCAGTGAGGTGCATGGCAAGAGCACAAAAAACCATGACCAATCTAAAACAGAGTTGATTCCAGGCTGACATAAGGAAGATAATTTGTCACCATGAATACAGTCAGGTACTGGAACAGGTTGCCCAGAGAAGCTCTGGGATCCTTTAAGGTTTTCAAGACACAGCCGGACAGAGCCCTAGGAAACATTCTCTGATTTCGAAATCCTCCTTGTTTTTAGCAGGACTTTAAACTAGAGGCCTCCCAAACTCCCTCACAACCACTGTTATTAAATACATAAATATAGCAACTAGAATCAATTTAAAAAGCTAGAAATCAGACTTTAAATGTGTCTATTGTGGGGAGCGAGGAAAAGTAAGTTAATTTTCTCTGCACCTGAACACTTACAACTAGATTTTATATGATGGTATTGAACCCATAACCAACAATCCATAAAAAAGGGAGGGAGAGCACAAAATTAAGTAGAGCACCAGCAACAAGGAAAACAGTATTGCCTGCTGAATTCACGTATGGCATTGTTTCACAGGGAGCCATGATAATGTCCCTTTCCACATATATCAAAACCAACAGAACATCCCTAAAAAGGGAGAACTGTTATCTTCAAACCTGCCAGTGTACCAGTTATCAAGCTTTTTATATGACAGTCCGTATTGTCAAAAAAAAGTAATGATCCAAAGTATCACTCCAGAGGAAGCAAATCCTGCCATGCCATCATACTCATCATTGAGACATTCCAACTGCAAGTTTACTTAGGCTTCTGATAAAAGCAAAAAGTCAAACTAGTATACATCAGCTCTTTTCTAGATAAGCTTCAGCTGCAACTCAAGTGCTTACAACCCAAACTTATGAAAAGAGAATATTCTTAGCATTGCTTGGACAATATTCTAAACAATTTCAATTTTACTGTCACTAAAGACAACTTTCAATCAAATAAAAAAGCTATAAAAATATTACCAAATAAAAAGATTAAATACTATTTCCATCAAACTTACCTGTACCAAATGTACCGAAGTAAAAACAATGCAGGACCTACAACAGAGTAAGAGGTAAAAATTACATCTCCAGCAGTTTTAAACCACTCTCCATCTTACTGCACACAGAATCTCAGAAATTCTCAGAAAATAAAAAGATATTACGGGAAAAGTCATCTATTCTTGGCTAATGAATTCTTACATTACAGTAAATGCAAACGGCAGATCAAAAAAAATAAATCACTACACATTTCTGGAAATTCTAAGAGAAACTGCTACTGGACAAAACCACAATTCAAGTACTGCATAAACCAAGTGCTGAATGGCAACGTAATGTAAACAGAATGTAAAGCTTCCTGATAGAAGTCTCTAACTACCAAACAGCCCAATGCAGCTGGTAGCGAAAAAAGCCTCAAAAACATTTTGCAAAATACAACACAGCTTCTAAACTTCTTAGATGTATCGTGTATTAGTTTGTCCCAATAAGCTAACAGAGACAAGAAAGCTCACAAAAATGCCATAAAAATAACATGGCAATACTGATAATCAGAAAACATCATCCTGAAAACACATCCTGTGCTCTATTTCCATTACAGGTGCCACTCCCAAGTGGAGAAATTGTAAATTTTCCAAGTAACCCACACATCATTTTTACAAGTCATGAACATAAGAACAAGCCATATTTACCTGTAATTGCTCTGGTGATGATAAATGATGCACCATGTTTTCTGTTGCCTCTTGGCTGCAATTACAATAATGGTGAAACTATGTCATACATTTTAACTTAAATATAACATCCATACATATATTCACTGATTAAATTAAAGTTGCCTGCTAGCCTACAAGATCCTTATGCATTTTCTATTACTCGCAACTTCATATAGTAATTTAACTGCATAAGCTAAAATAGGCTATAAAATCAAGTATTTTATGTGCCAAGATATAATAAAGAAAATGTACTACAGATCGTCCACTGACTCAGCTTTGCCTTGATCTTTGGGTAGTAACAAAAGACATCAACCTTTCACTGTGTTCTTCTGTAAGGTATTATAAATCATTCTTTCTATGCCGAAGGAATGCCAGACTGAACGGTAATGTCCAGAAGTTGTCAAAGCAATTGGTGTTCAATATATGCCAATATATTAACTGGTAAGCCACATAAAGACTGCTCATGAAAGTTTTGGAATTATTAAGAAAAACAATGAACTTCAGAAGAAAAAAATCCTTTTCTTAATGACAATTTGCACTAGGTAACACAGCCACTCAGATCACCACCTCTACTCCATACTGTCTCACGTAGCTTCTTCAGCAGTCCTGCTCTACCTGGGGGAGGCAGGGAACAACAATTACACTCACTATATAAAGGAACGCACTCTCTAAGCACTGGCAAAAAACCCACATAGGATGTATATTCTTAGATGTAAGCAGAGGTAAGAGGAAAAATTTACCAATAAGAAAGTTGGAAAACGGATTAAACTGAGAAGACAAGAAAGACAACCAATAGGAAAGGCATCACACACAAATCTTCAAAATAAGCAGTCATGCTTATGCTTTTCTGGTGAAAATACTGGAGCACCCCAAACTGAGCATTAGAGTAGGTAATGAACTAAATTCCTCCTCCCTCCAGGACAGAATACATGGAACAGATCACCACTTGTTAACTGAAATATTCAGACTTCTCACTCCAAGCTATAGAGCAGCAGACACTGAAAGACACACAAATGTATCAGAACTCCAGAGTATGTCCATGTTTAAAAAAAAATTTAGGCTACCAAATTTAAGTTACTGAAGTAAAGATTAGCAGTTTTCTATGCAAAATTTGCAATCCAGAAATACTTTTGAATAACCATGCTGTCTCCTCTCAGCATGCAGGACGCCAATACAGCTGTACTAATAGATAACGTTCCAAAATTAAGGTTGATCAACCAGAAAATAACAAGACATTACACTAAAATAAGCGAGAGTATAAATTATTTCTTACAGATATCATAGTACCTCAGGAAGAGCTACAATTTCCTAGAGAGGTTAAAAGCAAAGCTTGTGAAAGTTTCTGGATTAAGAAAAGTTCCCAGTAAAAACATTCCCCACATCGCTTATATCTCTTCACATTTTTTTTAATATTTTTAGTGTCCATTAAACTACAGGCTCCTATTCCACATATCTTAAATCCTTCACATAGCTGATTTACCATTATACTCTGAAGACCCAAAATTAACTCTCTGTAATATATTCCTATCACATCAGCAACAGATTTGCTGTATTTCTTTTCTAATTCATTCTCATTTGGGAAAACAAATTCTTCTTCACCAGAGCACTCCAGAAATACAACCTAAGTAACTTAGTCACTGACAAGACACCCACATAGTTTTGGATTTTGTTGCACACCCAGCAAGCTCATGGGGAGGGAGGAGGGTGTTGAGGAAATCTCAAAACATCAGATGTCAATGAAAAAAACCACAGAATCAAGTGATACATCTGATACATTTCAGAATATAGACAGCACTTGTCTACTTGCCCCCTTAACACAGTTGTAGAACCAGTCTCATGTGCCACCACACCCAAGTCCCACCAATGGCTTGCAGACAAGTAAATCGGT
The DNA here is from genome assembly GCF_000695765.1 of Mesitornis unicolor. Lineage (NCBI taxonomy): Eukaryota > Metazoa > Chordata > Aves > Mesitornithiformes > Mesitornithidae > Mesitornis > Mesitornis unicolor. The sequence goes on along the minus strand of NW_010205110.1, from coordinate 45,538 downwards.
CTCAGAGGTTACTAAAAATAAACACTATTCACCATCTCTCAAAACATGGTTAAATAAAAATGGGTGCAACTACCCATTCACCTACACGAGCACTCTATAAAATTATCAATTGGTAACACTGAAGTCATATTTTTCCGAACACTCGTACCTGTTGCTGCAATTAAGGATTTACAGATCAATAGAAACAAATAAAAATGTCTTTCTGGCAAACAAAAATATATTTTCATGACAATGGCTTCAGTAATTATAAACAGGTACATTCTTCCACCTGTGATGTTTTTACATGTCCTCTGTTCAGAGATTCCCATTAAGCATAAAACCTTGCTTAAGGGACTGGTGGTTGAAAAAGTGGACATGAGCCAACAGCGTGTGCTCACAGCCCAGAAGGCCAATCACATCCTGGGCTACATCAAAAAAAGCATGGCCAGAAGGTCAAAGGAAGTGATTCTGCCCCTCTGCTCTCGTGAGACCTCACCTGGAGTACTGCATCCAGCTCTGGAGCCCTCAGTACAAGCACATGGAACTGTTGGAGCAGGTCCAGAAGAGGGCCACAGAAATGATCCAAAGGCTGTAGCACCTCTCCTATAAGGACTGGCTGGGAGAGCTGGGATTGTTCAGACTGGAGTAAAAAAGGTTGTGGGGGGATGCTATAGCAGCCTTCCAGTACCTGAAAGGAGTCTACAAAAAAGCTGGAGAGGGACCGTTTACAAGGGCATGTAGCAATAGGACAAGGAGCAATGATTTTAAACTAGAGCAGAGTAGATTTAGATTAGACATTAGGAAGTTCTTCACTATGAGGGTGGTGAAACACTGGAACAGGTTGCCCAGTGAGGCAGTGGAGGCCCCATCTATGGAGACATTCAAGGTCAGGTTTGATGGGGCTCTGAGCAACCTGATCTAGTAACATTGTCCATGCTCACTGCAAGGGGTTGGACTGGATGAGCTTTAAACCCTTTCAACTCAACACATTCTATGATTCTATGCTTCTAAATACTTCCATAAACTAATATGAGTTTGAAATGCACTAACAACTGCAGGGGACATAAAAACCTAATACAAGAAACAAAGGGAAGTGGACTGCTTACATTTTCTATGTCCAAATTGAACAACAGTAGAGACAGTGGCAGCAGCAGCTGAAGGGGACATTCAGCACATTGAAGGGAAAAAGATGAAAAAGGAAAGATGAAAGAGCATCTCAGCTTTTTCACTGACCCATGGAGAAGACAAGATGGAATGCAAGCAAAACATTCAAATACAAGAATAACATTTTTTCCATCTTTTAAGCTTTTACACCTATTTGACAGCCTTGCAGCCCCAAAGTGAGATACTTCTCCCTTTTCACCTGCTCCTGAAAACACACACACAGTCATACTGAGACACAAGTCTAGGGAGGGAACCAGTCTCCCTCAGGCAAGGTAAGCTTGGTAAAGGCCTCCATGTCACCAGGATGGCTTCCACTGCTCTCAGCACAGCTGTTCCTAGAGTTGAGACCTGAAGTTCACCATAGGTTCCCCCATATCAGCTCAACAGTAACATCTGGTATACATTGGTCGCAGGTAAAGAACAAGAAACAGCTCAAGGCACCCCAGGCAACACAAACGAGGGTGACAAGGCTGAAATTAAGAGACATGAGACCATGACAGGGACAGAGTGAGCGACAAGGGACAATGACAGGGACACGGTGACCGCAGGGACACGTTTTGTGCTTGCTCCTGCAGCCCTTCCCACTCCTGTGCAAGTCAGGAATGGAGTAAGCAGCCCGGTGAGCCTCCTTGCCGGCAGTGGCCCGTCCCTGAGGCCCTCAGAGCCGGTGGCCGCCCCCGGCGCCGAGCCGCTCAGCTCCCGGGGCAGCGGGCGAGTCCCCTCCCGCGGCTACGGTGCC
>NW_010205110.1:0-43471 GCF_000695765.1 Mesitornis unicolor | reverse complement strand
GGGGCCCCACCCACCCAGCACCGCAGCGACGACGGTGCCTGGCGGAGACCAAACCAGCAACGCCCGGCAGCTCCGCGGAGCGGGCAGCCTCTAACTCCTTCGGCGATACCGCCGGCTGAGCCCGCCTGGCGCAGCCCTGCTCCTCGCCTCGCCGTGGGGTAAGAGGCTGTAGCCTTCCCTGCCTGAGCGGCTTTGAAACCCTGAAAGGGGTAGCTTCAGGGAACGCTCGAAGCTGAGGGCAAGGGAGCGAGACTGAGGAGCCCTCACTGCCTCAGTGGAGGCCAAGGAGCCCCCAGTGCCTCAGCAGCTCTTCTGAAGTGTGGCAGCTGCAGCTTCAGAGACCTCAGCCTTCCCTCTAAGCCATGAGGCGTGGGATGCACTTTTGGGGCAAGAAAGGAGGAGACAGCAACCAATTATAACATACAATGTACACCTACAGAGAGCATATACAAATGAGCCTTTAGATCCACAGCTTTTCTGCTGCCCCAGGGATCTCTGGAGCCCTTTTATCCAGTGCCCACCACCATTTGGCAGCAAGATGCCAACATCAAGGGCCACCTTGGCAGCATGGCCACCCCACTGGCATGGCCTTCTTAACAAGAAGGTCGAGAGAGGTTATCCTGCCACTCTAGTTTGCTCTGGTGGAGCCACATCTGGAATACTGCATCCAATTCTGGGTTCCCCAGTTCAAGAAGAGCAAGCAACTACTGGAGAGTCCAACAGAGAGCCACTAAGATGAGGAGCGGACTGGAGCATCTCCCATATGAGGAAAGGCTGAGAGAGCTGGATCTGTTTAGCCTGGAGGAGACTGAGGGGGGATCTCAAGGCTCACAAATATCTAATGGGTGAGCATCAGGAGGATGGGACCAGACTCTTCTTTGGTTGTGCCCAGTGACAGGACAAGGAGCAATAGTCACAAACTAGTACAGAGGAGGTTCACCTTAAACATAAGGAAAAAACTCCTTTACTGTGAGGGTGACAGAGCACTGGACCAGGCTGCCCAGAGAGGTTGTGGAGTGTCCTTCTCTGGAGACATTCAGAACCTCCCTGGACATGTTCCTGTGTGATCTTCTCTAGGTGATCTAGGTGATCTAGCAAGGGGTTTGGACTGGATGATCTTCAGAGTTCCCTTCCAACCCCTACCATTCTGTGATTCTGTGATTCTCAGTGGGACTGCCCAGCAAAATACCTGCAGCTGCAGCCTGGTGTTGGCTGTCCAGAAAGCTGATAGAAAAGTTAGGGTAAGGAACACTCAATGTAGTAAAGGCTTGAGTGTATTGAATAAACACTTACTGAAAAGGAAAAAAAAAAAAAGTAAAAAATTTTACAAATTGTTCTTCCAACTTTAATTATGCTATGTAGAACTTCTAAATATTTCAGTCCTACAGACATTTGCAGTCCTAGAGCTGAGCTATCATAAGCAGATAAAAATGAGCCTGTTTATAAATTATTATGAAAGAACAAAGGTTTTGGTCTCCTTTCTGCAACTTTATAAAGTGTATATAAAATTGAAAGAAAATTACCTCACATTCTGCCACTTCTGCTCCAGTACTCTAATTTAGCCTCTTAGTCTCATAGGCAACTGTGCAGCCTAGAATTAAGTTAACCTAAAAATTAAATTCTGAAACTGGGGATTCAGGGCAATAGAAAAGCTGTGTTGGATGCGTGGGAAATAGTTCAGGAAGAAACTACTGAGAAAAAAATGCTTTCTCATTGTCTCTCTGCTTAATAACATTTATTTAGCTGTATTTGACAATGTAGCTTGTAAAGCAGTGGCAAATAGTATAACATCACGTTCATAAATTGCAAAGAATTGTGGAAGACATAGTAAATTACACTCTGGGTTTCACGCCAACAAGCAGCACAACGTATTGATATCGAGCTCTGCCTACAAGCATATTTTCTCAGAATAACAGTTGAATACATAGATTATCCGTGTCTGTATCTTTGCAAATTATTAGATTTGTCATTTATCGAAAAGCAAGCAAAATAATGATTGACAGATACAGCAGATAATAGTGAAAGAAAGGAAGCGCATCAAATGAAGATACACCCAAGGGAATCATTAATATATGAGAAGCCATCATGATGCAAACTCCCTGGTACTAAAGATACAAAATACCTGCTGTGTTTTTCTCTGCACGACACCTGGTTTCTATGGCAGAAGTTAACAGTTAGTAGGGCTCAGTGAGTGTTTCAAAAAAGGACTTGAAATAAACCTCCAGGACAAAACCAGTTCTCAAATTACAACACAGCAGTCAAGAGAACTACAGTCAGAGATGCTGACATTTATTTGGCCTTTGAACCAGATGTGACTGTACCTGGGGACTGCCTTAGAAAAGATTAGTTGTGTTTCATGATGGAAAACAGTAGGTAATGTTTTATGATGTGCCTTCCACTTAGCAAAAGTGGAAATGATTCGTGGTAGAAGCTGCATCTTTTCATTTGCAATGTAGTTTTATTTTTATAATGACACCCTAGAGATTCTTGTCTTTAACTTCACTAGAAGTTATACTAGAAAAAGATTGTGCGGAATCTGGGGAAACTTCTGTAAAAACTGGCGAAGAATGTATCCCCATTAACATATGGCTGAAAAAATGAGCTGGCGTTACCTACGTGTGAAGGTACTTTTGTTCATGTAAAACTTGAGTACTTTCTGCCAGACACGTTTATTGCTGAAAACTATGCAAATGGAAATGACAGCAATAAAATGACAAGATGACGATGCAAATGCAAAGCAGATTCTCCTTTGGAACACACACTTGGTGTTTAAAGCAGCAGTTACCCGGGTGTGAGCCAGGCTGCCTTTTCCGCTGACTTTCCTGCGTGAAGCTGCCCCCAAGGCCCGGCACCACAGACATGCTTCAGCTTTCATTTGCAGCGGAATAAAACACGCTGGGCTTTCAGAAAAGTGCTCAAATCGTCACCAGGTGACCTGAGTGCACCCTAAAAATCTCCAAACGGAACAAAAACTATTCCTCCTTCGGGTTTGCCCTCGGTGTGTTGGCTATAGGGCCACGCCTGAGCCCGCCTCCCTGGGCCTGAAGTGGCCGGGCCGGAACCCGCGGCGCGGAGCCTCTGCCTCCCATCCGGCGCCATAAACCGGCGGACGGGTTGAGCGCTTGCGCCTTGCGGCTGGTGGTGGTTGGCGGTGGCTGTGGTGCGAAGATGGCGGCGTTTTCGGGTACGTGGTGTTCGGGTGGGGGGTGCCCACGGCTTTGCCGCCGGCAGTGCCGCACCGGCGGAGCTTCTCGCCTCTGGACTTGCCGGCGCCTTGCGAGGGTGGCGGCTCCCGCTCTCCCCGCGGCGGCTGGGCCCTGTCAGGGCTGTGCGGCGGTCCCCGGGCCTGCCCTGGGTGCGGGGCCGCTGGAGTGTGTGACTGGTCGAGAGGACTGTGGGGACGCGGGTGCTCTTCTCGGCCCCTCGGCCTCTTGTAGGCCTTCAGATGCGGATGTTGAAATGGATTTGCCGGTTTTAGTGATAGGCACGGGCCCGTCAAACGGGACGGCATAAAAATCAGGCTTGTTCCTCAGGATGACTGGTTTCTCTAATAGGAGGCTCCTCATAACAGTTCTGTGTATTGCAGTGGGCAGTAACCGGTTGTTACAGGAGTAGCTCTGTTCTGTGATGTGGTTTAAAATACGCGTATAAACTACAATCTATAAACTTGCAGTTGAAGGAGGAAACATCACTGTCTTTCCCCCATGCACATACATGCACACATAGGAGACCGATCAATATTAGAGTACTGTAAATTTTTATTGTACATGAAGTTTTCACTTTGTCTCTTTTAACTGGACTTTATATTTAATTCTGAGGGAAATGCTCAAGCCTCTTATGTAGATCTAGAGATGAGTTTAGATGCTGGACAGCAGGATTAATTTGGTTGTAGTTGAGAAAAAGTTTGATTAAACCCTTACACTGTATATTGGATTAAACTATGTGAACTGGAAGTATCTTAAAAATGGAAAACATATTGTAGGGTTTTATGTATATTTGGCAGTCAGTAGCTATTTTATTGCTATGGAAAAAACTTTTCGCTTATCTGGATTGTCCAATTTTGTAGGAGTGCAGACTGATACTTAAAAATATTAAAGCTTTCTAAAATCATGTTATAAATAAAACCTGTTTCTTATAGCATTTGTATTATAGCAAATGGAAGAATAATTTTTGGCTGCATACGTCTGTATGTGTCAGCCCAGCTCTCTCTGTGTGTACATGTGAAACCCAGCATGTGACAGTGTAAAGACTAGCGTGTAAAAACTCCCTTTAGAAAGGTACTTAGTTATGCTTAAAGAAATTGATTTAGATCAATCCTATGCACGTGAAAAGATAACCAGCAGTTAAATTGTTATTTTGATGGTATAATACTATGGTTTGTGTTGGTTAAGATCTGCTTTCATCTTGCCCTTATTGCATAGTTGCAGGTCTTTTTTTTCATTTTTGAATATAATTTGTTTTATCAACATATGAATGTTATTATGCTTCGTATTTGACTTTCGTCTGAGGTACAACCATCAGACCTTGATATGAGATTGCCAGAAGGAGTATCTAAGGAAAAAAAGCTGGATTGTGATTAGTAACAGTGTGACAATCAGAGCATTGTCTAGTTAATATGTGTGCTGCAAGCGTAAGGCAAGATTTGGTGAAAAGAAGCTTAAATGTCTTGAATTTCAGTCCTTGCATGATACAGGTTTTTTTCTTTTTTTTTGAAAACTTTGCATCTATGGGAAAGTCAGGATGTTTGTGATAAACAAAGTCTTCCCTGTTGTTTGCTTAGGCAGTTCGTTAAATATGCAAAGATAAGCACCTTGCCCTTGAAATGGTACTCTGTTCCCAGTGTGTTTGCTTTGCTGCTATGTCAGCATCTGCCTCTGTGCTTCCTGTGTGCCTGACTTACTCTGCTGTTAGTGGAAGCAAATGTCAAAACTGTATGTGAGGGAAGGAAGAATGTTTCTTATCTATTACTTGAGTTTTGTAGAGAAGGCTGCATGTGCTGTTGCCAAAAAGAATGCTTTTTAAATTGTCTGTTGTTGGAAGTGCTGACACTTGGAACATCTTTTGGCCCATGTTGACATAAATAACACTGCTTGTTCTTTTTTTCTTGTCTTACAGAAATGGGTGTTATGCCTGAGATAGCTCAAGCAGTGGAGGAGATGGACTGGCTGTAAGTAGGAATGCATTTGGGCCTGGCAAAGTCTAATTTGCCCTCAGCAACATATGACATGCTTCTTAAAATACCTCTGCTGTCACATTAAAATGAAGCAGATGTGTTTTCCTTTAACTGTCATTACATGTCATGCACTGCTTTTCAGTGCGAATGACTGAAGAACACATAGTGTCTGCAGTGATAACATTTAAACTTGGACGAGCAAAGCATGACTGGTTATGCTTCAGTGTCATTTGTTTGAGAAAAGCCTCTGTGCTTTTACCTCTGTGCTTTTGGTTTGTTTATTATGTATTGTGGGATTATTGAGTGAAATACTGTTACAAAATTGATGCTAGTTAAGTAAATGTTTTCCAGAGTGTAGTCTGAATTTGTGTTCTTCAGAGTTGATGCTTGTGTGTCAGTCTTCTACAAAAGTTGTTCTTCCTGGTTTTACTTACTTGTTTAGCTGACTTGTTTTGACTTCAGAGTTTGTTTTGACTTGTCATTCATAACATTATCAGTATGGACAATCTTAGTGTATGTAGTTTCCTTTTCTCCTGTGCATGATATTAATTAGATATGATTGTCTGAAAATGCTGGTTATGTTTAGTTGTCTTTACTTTCTTTTCCAGTTTTGAATAGGAATCTTCTAAATGAGGGCTGTGTAAGTGACTCTACAAGTGAAACTCACTTGAAGAAAGGAAAGCAGGGAATATGTAATTAATCTGTTTCTTTTATAGTTCAGCATAGTGATTGGTGTGAGATGTAGCCCTCTTGTCAGGGTGCAGCTGAATCCACTGCATTCAGTAGTTACTGCCTGTCAAGGTACATGTCCTGTTCCAAGCTTTTTGTAAATGGAATCCTTTGGCTCCTTGCTAGCTGCAAGCCAAGAAGAATAACATATACCTGCTTTTTCCCATCTTGTAGATGACCATTATTTCTCTGAGCTCCTATATAAGCAAAAATATTTTTTTTCTAATGATAGCATTGATTTGTGTTAATGTGTTCTTTCCTCTAGTCTTCCTACGGATATCCAAGCAGAATCCATCCCACTGATCCTGGGAGGTGGTGATGTTCTTATGGTATGTATGGAGGATAGCCCTACTTGTAGAAAGCCTATGTTTTTTACTTGTTTGTGTGGTCAGTTCTCTTCTTTCCAGAAGAGTTCATAGTTATACTAGGTCTCCTGTTCTCCTTCAATAGAAAGTATATTCTTCAGCTTTGACTCCCTGGTATGTTTTCATGTGTTCTTGCAGATGGGATTCATTCTTTCTAGGCTTTATATTTTGACTGCTTGACAGGCACTGCCACATGAGTGAGAGCTGTCTGATTTTATTTACTTCTTTTTGTCATAAATACCTGACACAGATCTGCATAGTACATGACTGATACTGCCTCAACAAATGCTTCAGTATTGGTAACCTTGAAGATACCAGATTAATATGTCTTGTTCATCGTCCCTTTTGCAGATCTCTGTGTTAATTCTGTAACCAAAGTAACAATTCCAATAATCTTCTGTAGCTCCACCAGAAATCAGACTTACATAGATATTTTTTTCTGGTGGACTCTGGGAGCTTTTGGTTTTTGTTTTGTTGCATGGTTTTTTTTTTTAAGTCTGTTGTAAAGGTTTTCAGTGTTTGTATTTGCATCTAGTTTGTTTGAAGCAATGGCATTATTCTCTTAAGATTTTCTATATTATGCAGAAGTAAAAGTAAACCTAGTTTATAGTTTGTTAAAATAGAACTTTAGAGGAGTCCTTACAGTGTAAGTTGCAACTCTGTTTAAACTCTTAAATTTTTCCTCCTATAGGCTGCTGAAACAGGGAGTGGAAAAACTGGTGTAAGTAATCAACTTTAACAGAAAGTAAAAATCTTTTAAGTGGTGAGAGGTGGTATGTGTGTTTGTGTGTATGCATATATGCAGAGAGAATGTGTATGTGTTTGTATTTAAGCAGTATTATTAATAGTCTTTAAAATCATTTGTGTAGACACGTTTTAAATTTTTTCTGACCCTGGTTATTGCACCTGAAAACTAGGCTGAGTGTATATCTGGAAATATCTATATAACTTGTGGAATGAAACTAACTTTCAATTTTAGGCTTTTAGTATTCCAGTTATCCAGATTGTTTACGAAACGCTGAAGGACCAGATGGAAGGCAAGAAAGGGAAAGCAACTATTAAAACTGGTGGAGCAGGTGAGTTTTTATATGTCGCACTCCTCAAATTTGGAACACTGCTAATACATGTTGATTCCATCACCTCCCAAAGTAAAGTTAACTTAGCTTGCTGTTAGATAAATATTTTTTGCTTAATTTGGGATAATGTAAATAGATTTATAAATAAATATTTCTAAATAGTAAATAAATAATGTAAATAGGTATCAAAAAATTGATATCAATATTTCATAAAACAGTAAATGTAATTTTACTGATGTAGTCATCGAAAGAACTGAGGTGCATTTCACTACAGTCTCTTAGAAATGCTTATTATCATCAGCTTCAGGCTGACTGATCCACACCATACACTTTAGTGTTCTTCTGAAAACCATGTTAATTTAGTGCCTTGCAAGATGTGAAATGGTGGTAGTGTCCAGCGTAAAAAAAGGGACTTAAAGTCTTCCAGTTGCCAGGGTAGATGAGACATCAGCAGTGAGACCATACAGTTGTTTTGGGGCTCCTGAGTGAGCTTATGTAGAAAAACTCTTGTAGGCTCAAACTTATTTTTGTGTCTAGGTTAATGTAGTGTGTCTTTGAAGTCTGCTGTGCCGAGTAAAGCTGTTGCATTCTTTTTGGCACCTAGCTAGATTTGGAAGCTGAATAACAGCATCTGGAGTTGCTGTAAATTTGAACTAGTAAATGTTGAACTGAGCAGGAGCTGCACAGGGCCAGAACCCACTGATATAGAATGGATAGTAACCATGATAATATGCTTACAGTATTTGAGGGTCTATTTTACATCTGTTTAAATAAGCTTGCAACTTGAAAGCTAGTAACCACGTCCATTCTGTGGTATTTATAGATTGAGATTTATGTAAGTGACAGTAGCTGCACAAACAACACTCAAAAATGTTACAGAAGTTCTCATCTTTCAGCTTCATTATAACTAATGCTACAGTGGTAACAGTACACTCAACTTTCCAGGAGGATTTCTTTTTTAGGAGCATATAATGCAAATACACTCAGTAATCCTAATTGAAACAATGTCTAGTTTTACAAAAAATCCTTATATTGTGGAGTCAGAAACTTTATGTGCTATATATACATATATCTCAGCTCTTTAGTCATGACATTTTAATTGACACCCTGAAAAATATTTTAATGTAAACTTGGAGCAGAAATAGAAAATACATTTCAAATCTATTTCTCTTAATGTAGCTTTGGATATTTTCTAGCAGAATTTGATTGTGATTGTGTGGAACTCTCATTTATTTTATAAATGTCGTCATTGTGTTCAGTTGTATTTTTAAGTACTTTAATTTGTGCTTTCTTTAATGGAATAATCTAAACTTCCATAGAATATCTTTGCATTATGCTTCTGTGCCCCTCCTTCATTTTTACGGTGTATGAATTGCACTAGAACAAAGCTGTCTCCCCAGAAAATTAAGCCAAACACTCTAAAGCCAGTGCAAACTTCTAATTTTAGTTTTCCAGGCTTACTTTGTTGATTTTATGTTTTTTCTGTTCTTGTCTTTCAAATCTAGTGCTCAATAAGTGGCAAATGAACCCATACGATAGAGGATCAGCTTTTGGTGAGTTGTCCTAATGCTTCTGAAAATGTTCACTTGGTTAAAAAAAAGAATAAACTAGAAGAAAATATGCATGAACAGTTACTTTAAAAGCAGTTAGGCAATTTGTTTAACTAAAACTGTCTTAATTTCCAGCAATTGGATCAGACGGTTTGTGTTGTCAAAGCAGAGAGGTAAAAGAATGGCATGGATGCAGAGCGACTAGAGGTGTGACTAAAGGTAGATATAAAATTATGCATTTTGAAGACTCTTTGAGAAGTTTCAACTGAAATGCCTGCTTGTTCCCTATTGTTAAAGTATTTGGTTACTTTTAAAACTTACTATCCATCTGAGCAAACGTGCCATTACTCAATTTACTTCTAACTGAAGACTTTAGAATGACAAATACCCCTGATTTGCTCTTCTTCTGTTGTAAATTACCTCTTGCCTGTTACGGGATTAAGTTGGAGGCGGCAGAATCATAACTAATACTCATTAGAACACATTTTACTAAGGTGTTAAGAGGAAATAGCTACTCACACATTACTTTCAGTTGTTTCCTCGCACACTTCACATACAAATTTCGTGTTTATGTGGTTGAAATAACAGTGAGAGGCCAATGCCAACTCTTTAATCAGAGGCAGCATCTTACTGATACTCCAGTGGTTCTAGGTGGGTGTTCAGAGAGACCCTCAAACAGTCTCATTTTATCAGATGTGCAGACAATACTATAGCCTGTCTGTACATAGCAGCCAGTTGGATGTGATTCAAGTGACACCACCAGTAGTTGATGGTAGTGCATCCTGGCGATCTTTCACTGATTCGGCAGACCCCTGGGGTTCTGACTTTATCAGTTCTTGTAGATTTGATAGAACCACTGGTCTCTCTTGCTTACAGCTGCTTTGGAGCCTTTCACGTACTACCTCTCAGCATATACTTTTCCTCTTTTGCCTGCTGCTCTCTGAGAATCTGTATCGTTACTATACATACAGAACCTACAGGTACCTTCAAAACCTCTTCACACTAACACAATAGGGGATTTTATGACACTTTCAGCAGGTGTGGAAATATTAGACTTGCATGGTCTTGGAAGTAGCCAAACTGAACCACCTTGGTGAAATTAAAGTTTAGGTATTTTAGATAATTTCTTTCTCTTTTCAAGGGAAATACTACTATGAAGTTTCCTGTCATGACCAAGGCTTGTGCAGAGTTGGTTGGTCAACTATGCAGGCTTCACTAGACTTGGGTGAGTTTCACAGAATCACAGAATGTTAGGGATTGGAAGGGACCTCAAAAAATCATCCAGTCCAATCCCCCTGCCGGAGCAGGAACACCTAGATGAGGTTGCACAGGAAGGCGTCCAGGCGGGTTTTGAATGTCTCCAGAGAAGGAGACTCCACAACCTCTCTGGGCAGCCTGGTCCAGTGCTCTGTCACCCTCACTGAGAAGAAGTTTCTTCTCAAATTTAAGTGGAACCTCCTGTGTTCCAGTTTGTGCCCATTACCCCTTGTCCTATAATTGTTTGTCACCGAGAAGAGCCTGGCTCCATCCTCGTGACACTCACCCTTTAAATATTTATAAACATGTTTCCTTCAGTTTCCTTCAAAAGAATCCCCTAGCCAGTTTTCATATTCACATGGAATGATTGGAGTCCTGTTCTAGTCTTGCAGAGAATGGGCTCCTTGGGAAGGATAGCAATATCAGAGAGTTTAAAACATTATGTACAAATGTTCTTCCTGCAAGAGGAAATCCACTAAGGTGGCAGCAATGTTTTTTTCTCGTGTGACTTTTTTCCTTTTTATTTCAACCTTTTAATCAAGATGACTGGAGACTAATAAAATCAATAACAGCTGTGGTACAAAACTACTAGTTCAGCATATGTCAAAGCTAGAAGTCTTTAGTTAGCACTGCGTATTGGTTTTTTTACATGGTAGTGTTAGACGTTTCAGTTGCTGATGTGGAGGAAAAAATGCAACCTGCCACCCAAAAGATAAAAAGCTATACTTCATTTTGTCTTCAGGCACTGATAAATTTGGCTTTGGCTTTGGTGGCACTGGTAAGAAGTCTCACAACAAGCAATTTGACAGCTATGGTGAGGTAAGATTTAATTCCGTATTGGTAGAAACATTAAGTTTTACATGTTGGTTCTGCACTGTAACAATCAGCTTTTTTTCATAATAGTGCTAACTTCGAAGGAAGGTCAGAGGGCAAAAGTACCATGAAACATTGAAGCATTTTTGGATAAAAACATGTTAACGGAGTTAACAGAAGCAGCTTGAGGCTTATGATTGTGGCTAGACTGCAAGTTGACTCTTATTTAGAAGATAAACCTTTTCTGTGTTTTACGGGTTAGAGATTAACTGATCTCTTGGATTTATTTCTTGACTTATTTCAGTCTTAGCTTGAATAACACCAACCAGTCTGTATACTTTGAATGTCTTAAGTGAGGGCATTGTATGCTCTTTACTAGTATTTAAAGTAGAAGTAATCGTGCAGCTGTCTAATACGTCAAAACACGTACTTAAATGCTAATAGGATGTAGTTAGTTATCATCTGTTTCTGGCTATTGAGTTGGGTTTGTCATTAGAACCATTTCCTTAACTTACACTTCTGAAAATGTCTATCAGAAATATCTGTGATGTTTTTTGGTGTAGTGTGCCAGCCAAGAGTTCAGATGCTTAAGCATAATTTATATAAATGCAAATAATACAACAGAAACTCAAGTCATTTTGTGGTGTTAATGGACTCTGAATGCCGTAGAACTTCAACTTTTATAACTAATGTAGCCTTTTTTTTATAGTAGCGACTGCTGAGCTGTTGAATTAGAAACACTTTATAATATACAGATTTTGCTGAATATCTGTACAATGAAACAGATTTCAGGATATTTAAATGAAGCACTTAAGTATGCATAATGTGTATATACTACATCCTGCAAGAGTTAGTCTTTTTATGTAGTCAAAATATTATATACTACAGAATATACGAAAATATACAAAATACTATACTACAGAAACCAAAAAGGTTTCTGTTACTGTGTTTGGTGCTCTAAGCTTAGATTTACATTTGTTAATAAATGCACTTTTCCACAATGCAGAATACTTCCAAGTAAATGACTTAAATTTATCATTGTCAGAGTGTTCGGTTTTAAAGGAAATTTAAAGCAGCAATAAATATTTAAGTGTCTAAGATAAACTAGACAGTTTACCGAAGATTTGTAATCCAATGAAAATATGCATGCTGTTTGCAGCAGTATTATTGGAATAAGTTGAACTCTCTAAATTAGCATTTAGTAGGGAGAGGTGGGAAAACTATGAAAGTTGTCAGACTGAGCACTGTTTTCTTAATACACTGAACACCAAAGTCTCTTAGCTTCACAAACTTCTTTTTGTTCTAGGAGTTCACTATGCATGATACAATTGGGTGTTACTTAGACTTAGATAAAGGACAAATAAAGTTTTCCAAAAATGGTAAGTTTTATGTTCTTTCTTCTTTGGAATTTTATTTGGGTGCTTGTACTGGGGGAGGGGCAGGGAGAGGAACACGCGCACGTGTGGAATCTGGCTGAACTAACTCTGCTTTCAGGAAAGGACCTTGGCCTTGCCTTTGAAATCCCACAGCACATAAGGAACCAGGCACTTTTTGCAGCTTGTGTACTGAAGGTAATTTAGGAATATGACAGATGTGTGAGATCATGAAAACTGTTCTAGTTTTGGTAACTAACTATTTGTGTTTAAAATTCGCATAGCCACTTGCAGTTACTGTAGGTGTTCTTGTACGCTCTGTTTCCTTTGGTCTGCTAGTATTTATCTACTGGAGTGGTCACCACAGTGTTAGCTTTGATGAGAACATTCAAGTTAAATATCAAATGTTTAAATTCAAATACTTAAACTTGAATGTAAGGGTTAGAATAGCATGGATAACCAATTCCTAATACTACTGCTGTCTTGCCTGTATTAAACTTCAGTATACTAATATTCAGCAGATAGAAGCAAATAATTTGAAAGTGCCAAAATTCCTGTTTCATTTGTTCTCAGCATTACAGTAGTGTGTGTCTCTCTGAAATTAGTCTCCTTGAGATAATTTTTTACTAAGTAAAGATTCTAGCAAAATTTTTCAGTGGTCAGAGAAATGTACAAGTGCAAAAAATGTGTTTTGTTTTTTAAACTTGTGGTTAGCCATTGAAAATTAATGGTATATAAAAGTTCAAAAAATATTTCCGTATCTGTAAATGTGGAAAAATTTTGTAGAAGAAAATATTTTTAAGGGCCACACACAAAATGTCTGGCAGCTTTTAGATGACTTGGGGAGGGGGAGTGTTTAAGGTGGGAGAAAACACCACATTCCTCTCCTCATCTAGATGGTTTCTCATGGGTAAATGAATTATGGCATTGTTTCTCATTTTATGTGGTGCCTTGAATCTGTCTGTATGACACAACTTTGTTGAAATGTAGAATGCTGAATTGAAATTCAATTTTGGTGAAGAAGATTTCAAGTTTCCACCAAAAGATGGCTATATTGATCTTTGCAAGGCTCCTGATGGTAGTGTTGTAAAATCACAACACTCAGGTAGGTTACGTTTAGATTATGTTACAGAGCATCTTTTGATTACTTTAATTGCTTTGTTACTGCTGTATTCAAGGTCTTACAGCCATCTTACTGGTAACTTCTTTAAGTATTCCAAATTTTCTTCATCTTTAACAACAAATAGTCTAACATTTTGAATTCAGAAGTGGATCAGATAAAAAGAGAAGTTCAGTGAAGCTACTCAGCAGTACAGTTGTAAAAATAATCATGTGTTAAAGCTATGCAATGAAGTTAATTTTGCTGCCTGACCAGTATACCCACTATCCTGGAAAGACTCACTTGTAATCTCTGAATATTGCTCTGAAGCTATTCGTAACTGTTTGAGCAATAATATCACCCTGTAATGAAGCATTTAGAATCATAAGGTTTTAAATTATTAGTAGAAAATCCAAGTTTGTTTCCAGTAAAAAATTCCAGGATAGAAATGCAGTTTTTCTTAATGGCATATTTTTTGATTTAGGAAATGCACAAGTGGTTCAAACACAGAACCTTCCAAATGCTCCAAAAGCATTGATTGTAGAACCATCAAGAGAGCTGGCCGAACAAACTTTGAACAATGTGAAGCAGTTCAAAAAATATGTCGATAATCCCAAATTAAGGTAACAGTGGATCTGTTTATAATTTGTATATGTGGTATTGTCCATGGACATGACTTCAGGGGAGAATGGGGGTGTTCCACTTTGTAGCTAAGTGGACCTTAATCTGCACTGGGACTGATGATAACCACAGTAATATCTCCTGCCAACCAACCTTCTGACTTTTCAGCTACAGTCAGACCAGTTAGGGGTTGGGTTCTTTTTTTTTATTCTGTGGACTGCATCTTTCTGGTATGACAGATGTATTTGTTTTGTTTTGTTTTTCTTCAGATGCTCAAAGGTGTATGATACTCACGCTTTTCTTGATTAGAAAGATTGTCTGCTTACCACTCTTCATTTCTGAGCATCTTCCTGTGCCCCCCACATCCACCTGCCCTCATTTTGTTTGTTTTTCATCTCCAACAAATAGTTATATACAAGATCTGCTCTGTTTAGTGTGCTTGCAGGAAAAATGTTGCAGTGATTAGTATGGGGATGCAATTCTGAAAAATTAATTATCTACAAGTTGCTTTTGTCTAAAGTTGTGTCTCTTTTGACTGTACTTATAAAACTTGAACAAGTGTCTCCATATTCTAAAGTGCAGTCAATTTAGAAGAGTGCTTTTACTAGAATTGCAGGGGAGTAGCAATGGTAAAAGGCAAACTATGATGTAAGATTCATTTTATTTAGTGTTACTTGCATTTCTAGCTTTCAAGAACACAGGAAACTTTAAACTGGCACGTTTGAGATTTTTAAGGAACAGATTCTTTTTTAAGATTAAATTCATTAAAGTGTTAATTTGTTTAATACAACTGTGATAAAGTAATCAAATACAATTTGGTAACAAAACTAACTTCTTGAATTAAAATACAATACACTACATCTGAAGGGACGAATTTTAAAAGTACTGTTCAGAGCTTGTTTAATATATGTTCTGAATAAAATAAATTATCAAATGTCAAAATATGTTGATGTAATTTTAGGGAACTGTTGATTATTGGTGGCGTTGCTGCAAGAGATCAACTCTCTGTACTGGAACAAGGAGTAAGTTGTATTTTTGTTCATATGATTTAATAGTTTAATTCTGAATAATCCATGTTGTTCCTAGAGAATAGTAGGAACAATTCAGTCATGCTGTATGGATAGCATAGTAATTTTTTTTTTTTATTTAAGACTCACTTTTGGAAGTGAGACCATGTCACTACTGATATTTTTTTTTTCCTATGATTCTAACTGCCAAAATGCAAATTTTCTCCTAAGCAGGCTTGAACTGGAAGATTGCTAAACTTTCATGTGGTTGCTAAATTCATGACAGTGAACCCTTCCATCTGGCAAAATCTTCTTGTTTCTATGGTTGATAGACTTGATATGTATACTTCCACAGTGACAAAAGTTGGATTTATTTTATCCCCATTTAAAAACAAATCTGTTTGTTGGTTTCGGATAACAAAGTCACACAGCTTAGGGGGTGAGGAAGGGACGAAGTGAGCAGGGGCACGATGCTTCCCAAGATAAGACAAGGCTTCCCGTCAAAGGCAGGTTCTGCTAGTGAAATGGCCACATAACCTAAATGCAGGTTTCCCAAATATGTTGTGACATATCTCTCCTTGAAGATACTGAAAATTTTATTGGAAAACTACCTAAAGCAACTTAGAAGTTGTCTGTGATTTGCATGTGATGATGAGAGTAGAGACAGGGTGACCTCAAGAGATCCTTACAACCCAAATGACTCTAGGATCTTTGAAGTTATAATAGAAAACAGAGCACCATACTGCTAATTGTCTCATAATCTTAAATTTAGACAGAGCTGGTAATGCCTCTAGTTAGTTATGGAACCAGTTCATACTCTTTATATATTTCATAGGTGGATATTGTCGTTGGGACTCCTGGAAGGCTGGATGACCTGGTGTCAACGGGAAAGCTTAATTTATCTCAAGTTAGATTCCTGGTTCTGGATGAAGCCGTACGTAGAGAATTAAGCAATACTTAAGTTCTGTTCTTAAATGCATCTGACATTTCCTAAAAGAGTCAGTGAAATGTCATTGTTCTGTAGCCTTTGGTACTTCAGCTACCTGTAGGCTATTTCAGGTTAGCTGCCTTGTTGTTTGTAACCATAGTAACCTATGTAATTTTTTTCGCCTTGTAGCCTCTCTAGTAAAGCTGTTTGTTGTTTTTTTTCTGACAGAAAAATTTATTTCAACCTGTGTTAACTAGGTAGTGAAGTCTCTCCGTGTCACTGTACAGGAAACTTGAAAGGGCAAAGATGAGAGAAGCATTTTTGATCACCCAGCAGATCTTGAAGCCAATGAATGCTGTAGTCAGTATGCTGTGAAATGAGCACCTGCCTCTGTGTTCTGTTGTAGTACAACTGAATATTCACAGAGATGGAATGCTTTGGGGTATTAGCCAGGAGAAGCTGCAGAGACAGATGTTCAATTTCTTGTGAAGCACAGCAGCTGTACTTGTCAAAACGGCACGGTTTGCCTTTTTTTGGTTGTTTGTTGGTTTTTTTTCTTAGTAGTAATATCCCAGCCAGGCATTGACCTGTTCAGATAATTAAAAGAGAGTACTTCTGAGACTGCAAGTGTATTGCTTATTTGACTCAAGCGGATATACTGAGAAATGAGAAATAAGAATTGCAAATTTATTTTTTTTTATTTTGTTCTCATGTAGGATGGCCTTCTCCTCCAAGGTTATTCAGATTTCATAAACAGAATCCATAGTCAGATTCCTCAGATAACTTCAGATGGAAAGAGACTTCAGGTATAAAATTCATTCATGGGTTTGGGGTTTTTTTGTAGTGGTTTTGGCTCTTTTTTGCTTGTTTGTTTTTTTTTGTGTGTGTGGTATGCACTGCTTTCAATTGTTGACTATGACATAGAGCATGCTTCTTTGAAGCACAGTTTGTTACACCTCTTGTCCAAAACTAGCACTTGTTCATTGGGTTCAGTAATTGCCTGTGAATATGTATTGTTAGGATCCTAAATCTTGAAGTCCAGTGTTTAGTAGTATTTGAGTTGAGATAAAAATGTATGTTAAAAATGAGTTACTACATCCATTATGATTTCTAATGCTCTAATAATCTTGATTCATCAGCTCTTAGTAATTCTGCTTCCTTTGTCTTAAATGATTCTGGCTTTGTAAGAGAATAGTTAAAGGAACTTACTTTGTCTTCACTCTTGTCAGCTAGGTAGTTCCTGTGATGAGGAAAGCCAGTCAGGGACTCTTTCCGTTGTGCTACATTATGCTATTCAACTACGTAACGGGAAAATCTGATCTTTAATGGTATCCATATGGCTTTTTTCTTCTCAGGTGATTGTGTGCTCTGCAACACTACATTCTTTTGATGTGAAAAAACTATCTGAAAAGATCATGCATTTTCCCACCTGGGTTGATTTGAAAGGAGAAGATTCTGTCCCTGAAACTGTACACCATGTAGTTGTGCCTGTCAATCCAAAAGCTGACAAACTCTGGGAAAGGCTTGGCAAGAATCATATTAGAGTAAGTGGTCTATAAGTTAAAACTAAGATTATTCACCCATATTTACTTATTTGACCTTCAGAATTGGGGTCTAATGTTGTATGATCTCTGCCAGCTGTTGAAACAGCTTGGTGTATCTGAAATCATTTGTCACATGGTAGTCATCGTCATGATACTGGTGATGTAGTAACAGTTTCTGAACAGCTCAGTCTTACAAATATGATTGAAGAAGGTCTTGAGAGAGTAGCATTCTGGTTTGTACTAGGGAATAATGGCACTGCACTGCTTTTTCACTCATTTCACAGCTAATGGCCTGTGGCCTAACTATAGTTAATATCTGTCTTTCCTCATTTATCAGTAGGAAGTAAACCTTCCTACATAGATCATTCTGTAAATTAGTTTTGCCTCTAACCTATGTGAGATGAGCAATTTTTAGGGGAATGGATTTCATTTCAGACTACATTTGAGACTCTAGTTTAAATTCTGCTTTGACCTGACACCTAATTATATGAGAAGGTGGTGGTGGTTGTTGCTGAAGTCTTTAGTTTTCAAGTTCTGAATAACCTTGGACTTTTTCATTCTGAGCAACTCTTAGAGTTACAATCAATAGGTTTCATTAACCTCTCATTATCTCTGGAACTTTCCCTTGTTAGGTATGTTAGAGCCTTTACATTAAGTCTTAGCATTATTTTTTCACTTGAGTTTTAGGTTTATATTCGATTCAGCCTAGAATAGGGAAAAAGATAAGGAACAGCTGCATTTGTATCATTCAGCTATGTATACAGTACATTTTTTTTTCAGGTTTGGTGGTTTGGTTTGGTTTGTTGTTTTTTTTAATTCATCACTTTGAACAAAGGTGGTTTCTATCCAGTGTCTACATAAATAATTGTCCCTCTCTGTGAACAAGTTTTGTGTGCTTACACTCACGACTTTTCTTTAGCTAATGGGAGATTAGTTTGTCTTGTGGAGAACAAAATGCTAAGATTACTTTTAAACTTTATTTAACTTTTTCCTTATTGTAAGTTAATGGAGTTAAGTATTTCCTGTGTGAAGTATGGACTAATGACTTGGGTGGTTTATTTGTTTGTTTTTTTCCCTAGACTGATGAGGTACATGCAAAAGACAATACACGACCTGGCGCTAACACTCCAGGTAATCAGCAACACTAGTTAACTAAGTAGCTTGTGAAATAATCCTTAGTAGGTGTTATGAAGTAAATCTAAATTATAGTATGTATTGGCCTTGAGTTGTGTTCCTCCATATTTTTATTTCTGTGTTTTTGTACTTGTGAAGAGAAATGTGTTTCTGTAATTAGGGGGGAGAGAAATAAACTTGAATATATATTTGCAGGTATGTAAACAACAAGTGTTTGGTGTGTATAAGTAGCCTGAAACTTCTGAGTAGTTTGGAGCAGGGGAGCATGATGGGGAAAAGAAAAAGCTGAAGGTCTGGCTCACTTGTTCTGCTAATAATAGTTGAACTGTCTATCGAAAAGCTAGAGAAAACTTTAAATGAATGAAGTTCAAAGCCTCTTTCATTTTTTTAAACAATTTGACTGAAATAACTTCTTTACTTTTACTTAGAAATGTGGTCTGAAGCTATTAAAATTCTAAAAGGAGAATACACCGTTCGTGCAATCAAAGAACACAAGATGGACCAAGCCATTATCTTCTGCAGAACTAAAATAGATTGTGATAATATGGAGCAGTACTTCATCCAGCAGGGTGGAGGTAATATTTTTTCACAAAAACCTTATTCTGCTCACTTTCCTGTTTATTTCAACATCAAAATTTGTACGATAGAAGTCCCCAATATTCAGACACCACACAGATAAAACTTAAGTTTTAAGTGCTTAAGTTTTTTCACGTACTAACTGGGCATAAAAGTCAGGGTTTGGTGGCAGGGAGCTGCAGGGATACCCTTTGTGGGTATGAGGAGGCAATGAACTGCACAGTACCTGTTCCAGATAGCTGTGAAGTGGCTGGAAACAACCCATCATGCACCAGAATTTGAACGAATGAGAAGAGTATATGGTGTCTTTGCTGAAACATATATAACAAAGAGTGATAGCTACTAGGAGCAGGAGACACAGGAAGAAAAGTGTATGTACAAAAGGACACACATAAGGAGGCATGGAAGGAGAAATCTGAGAGAAAACACAGGGACGCTGAAAGAGGACGTGTGAGGAGAAAGGTAAAGACACATGTTTAGAGAAACGAGAGAAGCTTAGACCAGGAAGGAGCGAGGAGACATGCCTGCACAGGTTTTCTCTGGGGAAGGGGGAGGAAAGATGTCTGTTTAATTGTCTTGGTTTTCCCCAGTGCCTGTATGAGTAATTAAAATCTTATGTTAATTGATAATAAATGAAGTGAAATTCCCCTGAGTTGAGGCTTTTGCCCACAAAATGTACTTCTTTTTTTTCCAGTTCTGAATGGTGTTATGTCATATATCATGTTATTAACACATAGCAACTCTTTCAGGCCCTGATAGGAAGGGACATCAGTTCTCATGTGTCTGTCTGCATGGTGACAGAAAACCTCAAGAAAGAAAGCAAAACCTGGACAGATTTAAGGTGATGCAGCAGATTGTTGAAGACTTTTCCCTCACTTTTTGATATCTGAAATCATATGTTAATTTGTGTTGCCAATTCTCAGTTTAAATTAGTGTGTTTAAATGCTCTATGATCCACTTCCTAAAATTCTGTGAAGCACAATTTCCTGTAGGTGGAAATCTATACTGTCAGTCAGCATGACCTTTGTGAGTTTTTATTGAGAGGATAGGTGGGCTTCCTTTAAAATAAAACCTAAATTTAAGCTCTGTAACAGATTACATTATTTTTTTAAAGTCTTTTGGTTCTTGAATATTAATTAAAAACATTATTTAAATATTAGACAGCTTTGTGTTGATTAAGCCATTTATTTATTTCTGCTTGCCTTATGCTGTTGGGGGGAAAAATAAGAATGTAAATTGCCCAAGCTATTCATGTTCAAAAAGCACAATTGCACTATGGAAGAGCTTTATTTGAAGTGTTCCTGAATGTACAGACATACTTCAAGGTGAAGTAAATGCAAAGGACCACTGTTTCATTGCCTGGGATTTTGTTTGGCTTATTTAGCACGACACTTCTTTGCAACTGTTTTTGTAGAGAGGAGATGTCCGTTTCTTGATCTGCACAGATGTTGCTGCTAGAGGAATTGACATTCATGGTGTTCCATATGGTAAGACATCACTTTTAAACTAAACTATTGAATTGAATTGCATACAACTTCAATATATTTGCAGGCCTGCCAGCTAGTTAAAACAGGTATATGACTTACAGCTTCATTTTAAAAATTTGAATATGTTAAGGCTTGAACTACACAACTTTTAATTTGATTGTTCACTCTACCTTCTCAAATACCTGATGATGTTCTGTATTGTTGGAGTGCCTTCATTTGTTTTTCCACTCCTGTCAGAAAGTAATCATGGAGAAAGTAGTTTTATAGTGGAAGCCTTAAATGTAGATGTTGCAGATAATGACACCTGTCACTGCAGTAATAGAACATAAAGTATGCATATCGGCTGAGGAGAGGGATTGCAGCAATCAAAATCCTGTTTATTTTAAGTGTCTGGTTTTTGACTTTAGCTCATATATTAAAAAAAAAAATCTTGTGTTCTCTGTGGATCGTGTGTATCTTACACAGTTATCAACGTCACACTCCCTGATGAAAAACAGAACTATGTTCATCGAATTGGGAGAGTAGGCAGAGCTGAGAGGTATGTGTATGTTCAGAGTAGTCACCCTGTTTTCTGGATTTTTGTTGTTGTTTCATAAGTTGGTAATAGTTACTGAAACACAATTTTCTCTCTCTCTTCTCCCCTAATACTTCAGGATGGGTTTGGCAATCTCCCTTGTGGCAAAAGAGAAGGAAAAGGTAATTATACTCCAGAGCAAAATGAGCAGACATTATTTACTGAAGTTCTATCCACAGCTGATGTCTGACTTTAATATCCTGTAACAGAAAACTGCTTGTTCATTCTTGTTTAATTGAAAGGGAATGTAAATAGATATCTGAATACTTTTTCATGCTATAATTAATCAAAATTAATGTACTAAATTATTTCACAAAGTTTAAAAGTTGTTTTCCTTTATTTCTAGGTTTGGTATCATGTATGCAGTAGTCGTGGAAAAGGGTGTTATAATACTAGACTGAAGGAAGAAGGAGGTTGTACCATATGGTACAATGAGATGCAGGTAAACATTTTGCTTAACCAGACTGTTCCAGTTCCTTTAAAAGACTGGTAGTTAGGATACAGTTCTTGTTTTAGCTGTGTAGTTGAAGTTCAAAGCTAGTTTTTGGGGTGTTTATAAACTTTGATTCAATTTGAAGAAATTAGAAAACTTTGCAAGTTATGCTTTCTATGAGTTATTTAATTATAAATGCTTACTTTAATATTCCCAGCCCATTCTGTTGATGTTTTATCTTCAGCTTCTCTATAGTTTTCCTAACCAAACACTGTTAAGAGTTACACATTTTTCTTTAGGTGGTTTGTCGCAAAACTAAGTAAACTAAAACGTTTGTTTCTCTAACCTGGAAGTACTGTGTCACTTAAGTCCATTTCCATTGGGTTTTGTATACCAAGTATGAATGCTTGTTAAATTCACAGTGCTTCCCTTCTTTCTGCATTAAAAAAGGATGAATGATGCAGCAACTGTGGTAAAATAAGCTTGGACTGTGAGCTCTCTATTGTAAACTATCACCATTCACATAAGTAGGATAGTATGTAATGTATTCTAGGTAGGATAAAAACATACTGAGACTGGAAATGAACTTGTATGGTCAGCTAGAGCAAAAAATGTTTTAGTCTTTGGTGTCTGTGACCAGTTGTTTTGTGTATAGTTCCTGTTGAAACTACTTGAATGTGACTGTTTAGAACAGTAGTCTGACTGAAGTCTTGGTCCAGAAGAGTACTTTTAAGAGTTGTGGGTTTTTTTTCCCCCTCCCTCTAGTTGCTGGGGGAGATTGAAGAACACTTAAACTGCACTATTGCTCAAGTCGAACCAGACATAAAAGTACCAGTAGATGATTTTGATGGGAAAGTTACATATGGGCAGAAAAGAGCTCTTGGTGGTAAGCACTGAACTACTCTTGAGTTACTTTGCTATGCAGTGCTCAGTTTCCTGGTTGTCTGCTGTGTAACTGCAGAATGATAGATTAAAAAAACCTCCTAGTTCTTTGCTGTCTCCTGCGTCATTCCTTGTAATCTATGGGTTGCAAGTGACCAAAGTGTGTGCATGCCTGTGCTTTTGTTTTGGTTTGTTTGTGCTTTTTTTTTAAGAAGTTAACAAAGTAACTTTCTGAATGGCTGTGATTGAGCATTATTAGTTCTGCTGAAAAATGGCTTTGAACACATCATTTAGATTGTGTCTCTTTTGGCAGGTGGACTGTATAAAGGCCATGTGGATATTCTGGCACCTACAGTACAAGAGTTGGCTGCCCTTGAAAAGGAGGCTCAGACATCTTTCTTGCATCTTGGCTATCTTCCTAACCAGCTGTTCAGAACATTCTGATTGTGCCACACTTGAGACAAGGCTTGAGTTAATAATGGCTCTACCCTGCAAATACACGAATCCCATACTGCCTCTGAGTAGCAGTAGTTAGAAAAGGATTAAAATTATATATACTTCTTGCATGATGAACAGCGTGTTCAGCTTTGTTAACTCTGTGCTAGCTGTTGTCTAGATAAAATAAAGCAAGTCAAAGATAAAGTGGTTTCTTTTGCTCTTCTATTGCCTTGCCTTGGGGATTGATTTGCAGAATCATTCTTTACACAGCTTTTTGATTTATTGAAAATACAAGTACAGTACTGTAGTTTTTAATGCTGGGCTTTTTAAAGATCCATCCATATTCAGACCACTATTTGTATTTAAGATACTGAAGAAGAAAACAAAAAACTTCCTGAATTATGTATTTGAAGCTCTTGGTAATCCTAAAGCCCTAAGTTGAGGCTTATAACTGTGTTTTGATTCTGTAATACTAGTCCTCTCAAAGCAGATGTGTCTTATATTTCTAAACTTGTAGAATTCTTTCAGAGGAAAGTAACATGCTAGTATCAGAGCAGTTCATAAATCTTCAGGAAAAGCTTTTTCACGCAGCAGTACTTAATGCCTCTTGTGCTGCTCTCAGGCAGGTTTAGTTTGTTCAGGTGAAGTTACTGTAGTCTGATATGGATTTTTTTTTTCTTTTTTTCTCGAGTGACTCTTCTAATGATACTTAAAAATTTCAGTGACTGCCTGCAGATTGTCACCTAAAATATCAAAGGTCATTGGGAATGCCTCATAACCCAAAATGAAAGTAGCCTTTTGCCTTCCTCATGAAGACTTCTAGTCACAAAACATTCAGTCTCCTTGCAGAAGGCTGAAAACCAGATTAAACTCAGGTTGAGCAAAGAAACAATTTTTTTTTTGTGTGATACTACCTGGAGAGGGCAGACTGAGAGTCCTAGCTATTATAATAAAATACACAGATTTCTCATTAAGTTAGATAAATTTAAGTATTAAATGTACTGTGGTGGTATCTGATCCTAAACTGGTTATTGTAGAATCCTCCTTTTAGTATCTCTCGTATACTTCAAAACTGGGTGGGGGGTGGGACACACAAGGGATGCTTATCATTAGAACTTGAGAAGAAAAGTTCTACCATTTGCTGTATTGGTCTTCTCTTGTCAGAGGAGGTAATGAAATCTGCGGACTATAGGTCAATCAAAATGAATTTATTGCTGTGCCTAAAATAATATTAGATACAGGAGAAAATAGATCATGCATGTTTGTAAAGCGAAGCTGAGAGTGAAAACAGTTTCATCTAGTTTAAAGTGGATAAGCTATCTATTTTTAATAGGGGATCACTTTTAAATTGAGGAAAATGATGGGTACATGGAATCAAAATCTTAACGGCATTGATCCTTTTGTTAGAGCTTAACATTTATTCTAAATCTGCTACATGCTTAAAGTCCTGATATCTTTCAAGATTTGTTATTGGGTATCCAGACTTCAGTGAATGATTACAGATTATTACTATTTAGCATGGCGTTTTCAGTCCTAAAAATCAAAGCTGCTTTAGGCATATAACCTTAGACATACCAATAGTTACTTAAAATTGTTATTGCCTTGGTGTGGGAGCTGAAATTACTGAAATGAGCTGATGATGCTTGTTTTCAGGAGGGTTTTGCTGATGTGCCTGCAGCATGAGAATTTTTTTGGAAAGAGTTCCTGGTTGAGAAACTTTAAAGGTTGGCTGAGATGTCAAGAACTTAATGGTACCTTGTGCCAAACAACAGAAAATCCCTGCTGCCCTAATGAGTAATCTCTAGGAAAAGTATTTAGGTGAGATGGCACTACTTATAATTGTTTTGAGGGATCTGGTCTGGGGTTTTTATACTGCTTTAAATTACTGCTGTCTCAAAACACTAAAAGACACTAACTCTCTTGAAAACATCCCATTTCTTCAGAAAGTAAGTAAGGTTATTTAAAATAAAATCTTAACCAATAAAATAGAACCTAAATGGAACGATACCATATTAAGTTCAGACAATTTTCCCTGGCATAAAGTCCCTGGATCTTCATGTTTTTTTGTTATCTTTATTTTAGAATGTGCATGCCTTTCTACCTGGTAAGTGACAAGCCATATATAGCTAGATAGGCATGATTCCAGTTAAAAGCCAGCCTTTAACTGCCTTTCTCGAAACAAGCACTGAGTTGCTTTCATATCCACAATCAATGTATGAAAGTGTTTTCACATTGGAAGTTAAAGTTAACAGATGGGTAAGAACAGTTTCTTAGGATCGGGTGTTGTACCTCTTGTCATTGGGAATATTCCAGATGATATAAAAAAAAATCTCTTTGAAATTAAGTACTTAATTGTGTGTTTTTATACATACATGTCTATATACATCTAGGCTGTTTTGCATATGTATTCTGCATGTTTATGAGGGGGGTGGATGTTCCAAATGAGTTTTTTGCTTATTTTCGTTAGGTGACTGAACACCGACTGCCTCGTGGTGGTGCTGAAGTTTCACGTATGGCCAGAGAGGCCGTTCCTATACCAGCCCACTGCTTCCAACTGGGTCAATTATATTCGCCCTGTTCTTTTTTCCTCCTTAGAAACAAACAAACTCCTAAACAAAAAATAACTTAAAGCTCTTACAACGGTTTGCGTGGAGCACTGACTCACAATGAAGGGCCCTTGCTTCACTGGCTGACTTCTTGTTGCGGCTCGAATAAGCGTGCAGTTTAAGCTGTTGGCGTGGTTAATCCACTAACTTCTGTTTTAAATGGCTTGTTCCTTGTCTGGATACAACGCTAATTCTTGCTACTGTACATGCCAAAACTGTGTTTATTTTTCTTCTCAGTGTTGATTTCTAGGGCTGGGTAACTGAAAACAGCACAAAAAAAAAAGTCTTTCATAAGTGCCCCTGGCAGTATTTGTCACCATTTACTGACTTTAGAACTCTGTAAGCAAGTCCCATGCTTGCTGTGCTTTAGCTTTTCTGACCAAAAGGGGTAAATACAGGAAATTCAAGATTAGTCTAAATAAGCGAAATAAGAATTCTGAGTTTAAGCACTTTTTAAAATTTATGTTTTAACAATAGCTATAAAGTTGGGAGAGATTCTTGTCTGGCTTTCTGAGTTTATCACTGGCTTATTGGAGCACCCTTGTTTAATAGCTTTGTATTTTCGGCTAATTTGCTTTAGTACAGTGTCTTGAGAGAATTTACATTCTTATTGGATGATTAACTATTCATTAGAGTATTTATAACTACTGGTAGTAATCTTTCTTTGTTTTCCTTTATGCTTCTATAAAGGTTCCTTTTATGGAAGGGAAAAGGATACAGATGGTGTTTGCCACTAAGTGTCCAAACTGCTGAGCTGGGGCCCCCTTTTAGTATACTCCGAAGGCAGGAGTTCACTGGTCTCTTTTGCTTTAAGTATGGTGCTGTTTTGCTACTGTGAAAGCAGACAAAATTGCTGCTGGCAACACAAACTTATATGCCGTTCTTCTCATGTTTATGGAATCACACACACAAATAAACACGCCTGGTGTATTTGAAGAGGTAATTGGCCTGTGGTCACTTCCATATGTGAATATCCACATGATGCAATAAGCCAGACTCCTACTTAAGCCAGTTAGCAAAATAACTGCATCTCAAGTAGATTAGATAACTAAGAAAGGGGGAAAAAATGTGGTGGTGAGCTAAAAGAGTGAACTTTACCAAGAGTACCCTTCTGTCTTGCACCTCTCTTTGTAGATAGGAAAAAGTTAATGTTAAATTACGATGCGTTCAATAAACCCTTCATTATTGCAATTACACCAACACTTGCCAATGGACAAAATGAAGACATGCAAGGAGTGAGGGAGAGGAAAACCTGTGGCTTGTGTAAGGAATCCTCTTAAGAATAATACTTCTTTGACAAGTTGCTTGGAAGCAAAGTTGCTACTAGTTGCAGACACTAACCCATTCTGTGAATGATGAGTGAGCTGTTAATCACTTCTTAAGTTGTTTTCGAAAGCCGCTTTGCATAGTGCTTTTTGTCTATAGTTAATGGTTTCCAACAAGTGTGGCCAGATCCACAAATGGAGAAACTAAGGTAAAGGAGTGCAGTGATATTCTGAATGTCAGCCAAGACTGGCAAGAACTTCCATAATTTCTTTGCAGTAATGATACATTAAAGGCTGTTTCATGATACTCAGCACATGAACGAAATAGTCCTTCATAATGGTTGTTATTACTGGAGAACATAAAAGGTACATTCATGAGACATATCCTATGTCTGCTGAGCACCGCTGCTTACTGCCGTGCCTGAGGCATGTGGCAGAACGTTTCTCTTGTCCTGAAGGGATTTGCTTGATCTAATATTGGCAGAAAATTTGTGAGGACAAACAGCAAGCTGATACAGGGAGAAGAGATTGGCTGGAATTCAGTTGATTATTAGTTAACGTTGAGCTGATACTGCTGTGGGTGACAGGATACACTGCCGCTCCAGAAAGATGCAGGTCTCCCTCCTGTGTTGTATCCGGCAGTGCTGTACAGAAAATTCAGGTAGCCAGAAACATCTAAACAGCATCAAGAGTCTGCCTTTGGGCAACTTGAACCATCCTATGTATATAAACTCAATTCAAAAATTCGAGCATGTATGGAAATGTCATATTACTTGTATTTAATAAACACTGTTGCCACTGCATTGTCACTTTGTTTGCTACCTTCTGACCCTATAAAGGCACTGAAGTGTTGTGGAATTGTCCAGTGGGGGCTTTCTTCTCTTTGCTGCTGATTGCAATACACAAAACTCAAAATGGGTAATTTGGGTGGTATCAGTTAAAGCCATCCTTCTGCAAATGTGTTTGAGAACCAGCATCCTTTTAGCTACAGCTTTGACTGTGTTAGAATTAACATGTTCTATTGTATTTTTTGTGAATTTTTGGTTGTGACATTTAGTTTCTCTGAAAAATAATGGTATTTTTTAATTGCTTCAAAATAGGAAATAGAGAATTTGATAGCATACAGTAATATACAATTATGCTTTAAGCAGCCCTGTATCAAATGCAATAATAGGTTTAGTGGGTTGAGGTTTTAACCTTTTTTTGAAAAAAAATATTTAAATTGCTCTTCACTCCCTTTAAAATGAGAATTTAAGCAGTGTTTGGCTGAAATGGTTAAAAGCAAGTAAGTTCTACAAAAAGAAAGTCTGTTCACCTGGAAGCACTGATCTTTGATGGTATTTCTCATGCCCAAAAACAATGGAAATACAATTTAATTCTAGTAAAAAAATTTGTAACATGATCTTAAGTCATCTGAACTTTTCTGTCAGCAGCTCAAACTCTGGTTAGGAGTTCTGCCAACAACCATTGTTGCCAGAGTGTGCTTTTACACTCATGTCTTCATCTAGTTTGAGTTTCTAGAACACAGTTATTCTTCGTGTCTGGTAAATGCACCTATTTTTCTTTAGTTTCTTACTAAGATTTAACTTTTCTGGTATGTATGTACAAACAACTTTTCCTGATGGCTTAAAAATAGTCTTTATATCAAAAGAAGGAAAAAGTTTGTTGTTAATGTTTCCCTGTTGAAGCAGTCTTTTTTCAATGTAATGCTTATGGTATCAGAGGCTCTCTCCATGTATTTTACTTACCTCAGTCAATTGCATAAGTGACTTACGTAAACACTACGCTCCAGGATGCGGTCTCCTTAATAAAGCAGGAAATCCCTGGGAAACTCTCCAAATAAACACTTCATAGGCTACCGAAACAACCAGAAATACAGGTTTGTATATGAAATGTTTTCATCAAGCCTATATAATACCACCTTAAAAGTAGTCATTATTTCTGAGAAGGCATCCAATGAGGTGACCTTTCTACTTGTCAGACCATGTGTGTATCCAGTTGCCTCTCCTGTTACCCTACAGATGAAAAGTGAGTTAACTTTTACTCCTGTATCAACAGAATCGTTTGTGTGGTGGCTTTCAGTTTACAGCTCTTGAAAATCGACCAGGGGCTGGAGGGGGAAATGTGTTGAGGTAAGATAGGGAAGAAATGCGAGCTCCCTAAAATTAAAGAAGGAATGCAAATCAAATCCTGACTGAAACCTAAATCGCCAGTATGAAAATAATCTTCTAAATAAGTGTTTCCATAAGTGACATGATTTGAGGTAATCCCCAAATAAACTGTGATTTTAAGGCTATGAGCTTCAGAGATCAGTGTCTTACAATCTTAAATGTGTGTGATAATCTTGACTTTGCAAATCAATATGCAACAAATATAAATTCTCTTTACTCTCTTGTATACTGCTATTGTCTAAAGCAAATTAAAATAATGTGGTTTGATATGTCATGATGAAGAATCTTCCCATTGCAGCGTCTGTATCTCGGCAAGATGTCACTCTCTGCAGCCCATTCAGAAATCCCAACCTCAGCTCTGCTCAGATCTGGTTCAGATTAGGTTTGTACTGAACAAAACAGAGTGTAACAAAAGTAAGCAGGAAGTAGTTCCACCCCCCAAATGAGACTATTCAAATTTTTCTAAGTGTTTAATAAAAAACTTAACAAATTGCCAGCTCAGGTAGAACTTGTGGGATGTTAGTCTCTCTCCTTCAATATAGTGATGCTCTGTTATACAAAGTGTTACAGCCAAAGGCTGTGCTTTCTCAGGCAACATTTACCAAACTCAAGTCTGTCACTCATTTATTTGAAGAAAAAAGATCCCAAATTCCACTGGACTATTTCCTGCATTAAATTGGTTAACCTTCACAAAGAAATTAGGTCTTGCAGACGTGGCTATGTTTCCTAAGAGAACAGACACAACACTCTCAACAAATGTTTTATGCGGAGAAAGAAACTTCTAAAGAATTAGTTAATTTCCAAAGGTGATGCTGCAATAAGAAGCAACTTCCAGTATTGTATGTGCTTCTTGCTTATCTTTGTTACATAGTGAGATACTTTTTGTTATACCAGCAGCAAGCACTCATGTTATGTTTGCCAGACAGGCTTTAAAAGGTTTTATTCTGCAAAGTTTTTATAGCAGAAGGTATTACATACCAGGCAACCCCTGGAATCAATACAGTCTGAGGGATGAAGAGATTGAGAGCAGCCCTGAGGAGAAGGACTTAGGGGGTACTGGTGGATGAGAATCTGGAGATGAGCCAGCAATGTGCACTTGCAGCCCAGAAAGTCAATCAGATCCTGGGCCACACCAAAAAGAAGTGTGGCCAGCAGGGCAAGAAAGGTGATTCTGCCCCTCTACTCTGCTCTCATGAGACCTCACCTGGAATACTGTGTCCAGTTCTGGGGCCCCTAATATAAGAAGGACATGGACCTGTTGGGGAGGATCCAGAGGAGTGCCGCAAAAATTATGAGAGGGTTGGAGCACCTCTCGTATGAAGAAAGGCTGAAAAAGTTGGGGTTGTTCAGCCTGGAGAAGAGAGGGCTCCTGGGAGACCTTATT
Organism: Mesitornis unicolor; assembly: GCF_000695765.1. Lineage (NCBI taxonomy): Eukaryota > Metazoa > Chordata > Aves > Mesitornithiformes > Mesitornithidae > Mesitornis > Mesitornis unicolor. Next base: position 12,986 of record NW_010205110.1, on the reverse strand, counting down.
GCAGCCTTTCAGCACTTAAAGGGAGCTTGTAAGAAAGATGGGAACAGACTTTTTATCAGGGCCTGTTGCAGTAAGACTAGGGGTAATGGATTTAAACTAAAGGAGAGTAGATTTAGACTAGATATGTGGAATAAATGTTTTACAATTAGGATCATGAGTCACTGGCACAGGTTGCCCGGAGAAGTTGGGGATGTCCTCTTCCTGGAAGCATTTAAGGCCAGGTAGGATGGGGCTCTGAGCAACCTGGTTTAGTTGAAGATGTTCCTGCTCATTGCAGGAGTGTTGGACTAGATGACCGTTAAAGGTTCCTTCCAACTCAAACTATTCTATGATTTTATGATCTACATATCATTTTATGAAACCAATATCAGTAATTTGCTTTAGTTTCAATAATTTAATCAGTTTCCCAAAGAAAAAAGGAATGAGGGGGGGATGGACACAGTAGTGGAGAAGGGTATCCCAGCTGGGGCTCAGTCTAACGCAATGATGTGAAATAGTTTTCACCTGGAGTACTGTTTATGCAGCCTGCATCATAGATGTAAGCACTGCCTTTTCCTTCAATGTTACCCTATGGAGTTACCCCATTTCAGTCTTCCCTGTAGATAACAGGACCTATTTCTTCACAGGTTCATTTGCATGTGCCAGGCGCTACACTGTTGCTCTCCCTTTTCTGTGGTGCAGGGGTTGTGTGCAAGGGAGGAGGGAAGATGCCTGGGGATCAGTGCGCTTCTCCAAGGAAGCTTGCTAATGTGAGACCTAATAAAGGGGCAAAATTAAGAGCAGCAGCAGGCTACAGTTAAACATTCTGGATTTGATTGGGGCAGAAAAATAGGGGAATCACATGGCACAGTCTGCTTTATTCTTCTGAAGTTTTTGAACTGCCACTGTGGTAGGCAAGTGCTTTCCCAAACTGAAGTGATGCCTTCTGAAATCTGCCAAGAACAGATCATTTTCCTCTCTGCCTCTGCAAGGAAGGAATTATAATAGGTTTTAAGCTCCAAAACATTCTTTTAAATGAACAGACAAGCAGGAAGGCTGAGGTATACAAGTAGTAACCCTAAGGAAGAAAGGAATGAATGTATGATGATCCTGGATTTCTCTGAGCAGCTACTGTATCCACCACAAACCCCATTTCATATGCCAGTGGAAATAATTTTTTTGTGTGAGAAAATTCTGCTGTGCCAGAAGGAGGGAGATGTTTTTCTTTCTGTGCCAAACGAACCATCCTTTAGATACACTGGTTTCTTTGAGAAACTAAGGAGTGGATCAAAATACTTTTTCATGGAGCACTTCATGTAACGAATGAGATCGTTACAGCTGAATGAACCCACATAGCTGAGCAAACACACTGAACACTGAATTTGTTGGAAGTGAGAATAAACAGATTTCATGCCCTGAGAGGTAATTCCTGAGTGGTGGCAAGGATGTGTAATTATTGCTAAATTTACCGGTATAATTAAGTTCTGTAGTCAATTATAGGTGATAACAGTGCTTGTGCACACAGACAAGAACTTACGGGAATGCCTAAATTGCGGGTTAGTTGGCTGGCTGTGTGTGTGGTTGCAGCCGATGGAGGTTGTGCTGTGTTTGGAAGACTCGATAAATTCCTCTTGTGCTCAGGAGTGGTCTGCCACACAGCCAAGGAGCAGCCCAAGGGCTGTATTTTGGTTTATGCTTTCTCTTATGGTAAAGGTCAGATTTCCACAGTTTGTATGTTCTAAAGGTCTAGAAAAAGAGTGCAAGGTTGATCTACTCTTTTTTTATTCCTCTCTCTCTCTTTTATTTTTTTTTTCTCACCAAATAACTTGTGTTCCTAAATGCATAAGTTTGGGAGTAAAGGGTGGTAAAGGTGTTATTTTGAAATGTTTTCACACTTTAATTTTTTTGAGACACTATGACTTTTTTTTATAGATTACAATGGTGTTGGTAAAAATCCTTTTTTTTTCCCTGTTCCTTTCATCTTTGACCAGGGCTTAATTATACTATGCAGGTGTCATGAAAGAAAGGCACATGATGCAAGTGTAGGTACCAAGGAAAATAATATTTTCAAATAAAAATTTCACCAACAACTTTGATTCATAAGATGCTTTAGCCCTGAACTGAAGCTCTTTACAGAGATCAGAACAAGAAGCTGCAGGCAACTGCATTCGGAACCTGACTGCTTTGACTCATGCTCGTGGAAGAATTACCACTCCAGTAATTATTATCTCTGACACTTACTGTTTTCCACACTTTTTCTTGGTCTCTGGTTCAAATGGAGCAGCTGAGGGCAGAGTGAACAAGTGGTGTTTTATGGTGTACCCAGAGTGACAGATTAGGAACAAGAGATCAGCCTGGATGGGTCCGAACCGGATCAATGGTACTTCACGCCAAATGAAAAATCTCCTGGACAGGTGGGGTGAAATTGAAGGAATGCTGATCTTTATTAACTGAGTGCACATTGATATGGCTTTAAAGAAGAGTGGGAGGATGTAGCCTGTTTGTATTGCCACTAAAACTCCCAGATAGATTACACGCTTGACTGCTACCATATGTTAGCTGGGAATGACATTGCAGCCTGTCTGGGAGAGGGACCCTCATGGAGAATTACAGCCACCACTCTTCTTTTGGCACCATTTTCTGCTGTTGTACTGGATTTGTCTTTTAATTACAGCCATATATATTTGCAAAAGATTTCAAAATGTCAAATTTCAAAAATTGTCTTTGGGAAGTTTAGTTGACCTCAACATTACCTTGCTGTCATTTAATTTGAGCAAAATTACTCCTTAGTTAACGAATTGTAGCCAGACATAACTCTTCCCTTGCTGACATGCTGAGAGACAGCAGTAAAGCAACTCCAATCCAGTTGCCATTCTACATAAGCACTGGAGAGAAATACAAGAATAACTCTTCAAAAACTTGCTTCAAATAGTAAAACCCAGTCTATATGATCACTTTTTCTAAAGGTCTTTACATGCTACTGTACTTTATAAACGGATGGCATTTGGACCATGGAGGTACCCCAAAAGGGCTGTGTAATACTGGTGGTTTGTATTGTTGTTCTCCAAATACAGCGGGTTTATTTTTTTAACTATGATAATGACAATCAATTTTAAATGCTTCTGTCTTTAGCAGTGCATTTTGTAGTGCAAGGATTAAGTCTCAGAAGTCTAGAAGATGCTGATAACCAAAAGTGGTTATTTTTTAACTCAAATTGCTTGCTGTGTTGCTAAACAACTATCTAAAAAACTTTATTCTATAGCATGCACTGCAACTTTCTGAAACAGCACAGAAAACCCCAAAATCTCAGGTTTAAAAATAAAATTATAATGTTAAAAAAGATCAATCCTGGAAGCGATACTCTTTAATGATCTAATGATCTTGAAATTTAATTTGCAAAGGTGATACTAGGACCACATACACTTCATGTTTTTATGTTAAGCTTCTATGAACTTGAAACAGGATGAAGGATTTTCTCTATCTATAAATTTGGTCTCTCCATGAAATGTGAGTTCATAGAATACAGAAAAATTTGATTCATACAAATGAGTCCTCTTGTATGTCAAGGAAAGTATTACTTTCATATGCGTTTATGCTTCTCACAGTATAGGATAATGATGCTGTATATATTAAAACTTAAATATTTTATAGATGCAATCAAAAAAACATTTAAATAAAGTTAATGGTCTGACTAAAATGTAAAAGTGAAGAAATTTAATGCTCAGAGAAGAAATTCTGGTCTATATTATATTCTTCAGGATTTTCAAAACCACTACTGAGTCCTTGATCTAGGAATAACCCTATGAAAGTTCCATTCTTGAAGTTTAATTTTTCTTAAAAAGTGAAGACATAGATGTAAAATTTTCCTTTTGATGTTTACAGGAAACTGCCTATCAGATAAAAGTGTGTTTACGTAAAGAGGCAAAATTATAGGTCATTGTATGAATGTGCATTTATTTTATTATATGATTTTTTTTAAATTATATATTAGAGAAGACAATGTACATATCTGTATGAAAAAATACATGATTTTATTTTATTGATTTCTTTTTTTCTTCCAAGTACACTTCTGTATTGATTACAAGGTAAGAATTGCACCATGATAAGGGATTCTAGCCTAGATGTAGAACAGCAGTGAAGTGCAGCTTACTTTTTAAGTTAAGTTCCTGATGTCCTGAAAAATATTTTTTCAAATGATGACCAAGTTCAAGATGGCCTCAGCTCTGCAATAATTTCCATACCAAACTGCAAAGTTTCCAGGACCTTGAAGTCTTCCTTCAGCAAGTAACAAAAGGTGGATCAATGGGATAGTGGAGAAGCTGGAGAGTATTCAGTGCATGTTAAAGAGCCACAGACTTATTTCTTCTTTATCCATCTAAATTACCTGCAGACACTCTTAGAAAATAGCTGATAGGGGTATTCTTAGAGAACTGTGTTTCACATCAAATGTAGCAGCATGCTTTGCTTTCTCTTCAAAAAGTGGCATCATCACGATAGCTTTTGCCCTGTAGCTGTGAGTGGTTGGAGCATTAGCCAAGGTCTAGAAGAATGAAAGACACATCCTTACTTCTGTGCAGAAGGCTCAAAATCCTTGTCGTGTGTGTCGCAAGAGACTATACCACTTGATCAGCTTTAGGCTAGGGCTGGGTGAGAACACGTTCACCTCCTTGCACAACTATGCAGCATAGACTTCAAGATTCATTAATCTGAGGGAGAGGCCAGAGAGAAAAGGAAGGACTCCATAAAAATAAGTTACTTTGTTGTTTTTCAAGTTTTAGCTCATTGCTAGTCTAACCTTTTCAACTTAACCTCATAGAAATGGGAGCCTGTTAAATCTTTGTCTGGCCTGAAAAGCCCTCTATTATTCAATTTTGTTAATTAAATAAGTACCTAAAGAATATGGTATGGTCATGTCTTAGCATTCTTTGGTATAAATTATTTAACTGAGCTCTCAAGTACTTCAAAAAGAAGTAAGTTTTCTAATCCTTACTGCATTCACATGACTTCTACTCAAACTCTCATTCCCCAGGATGGTTCTTTATCTCTGGGTACCAGTGCTGGGCAGTGCTCCAAATTCAGCAGCACAATTTCTAAGCACAGAGTTAATGCAATGTCCCTTTCTATTTGAACATACTCTTTCTGTACCTAGTGATTGTATTTGCCCTCTTGAGTAGAGATTCGTACTGGAAACTTGAGCTTAGTTTATAATTCACTGATACATCGCTTTCTCTCTTTCCTTCTCTCTTCCGTCCTCTTTCCATCTCTCTTCTTTCAGAGACTGTTTGAAGTTGTAACCTAGAATTGGTGATTTTTCTCAGAGGTACTGTTTACACATGTGGCCATATTTAGGATCAAAGCTTATGGTTAGGTTATGAGGTGTTTTGTACCACTTTGTTATTCTCTTCATTAGTTACTAACCCTGATATATTCGTATACATACACTATCCTGTGCAACCTGCTGTATATGAACCTGCCCTAGCAGGATGGTTGGACTAAATGATCTCCAGAGGTCCCTTCAGCCCCTACCATTCTCTGCTTCTGTGATACGTGAGTATGGGTATATATTTATAGAGGTTTTTTTCAGGTTTTTTAAACAAATAACTTTGGGCCATCCAAAAAAACCCCTCCTACATAGTGATGCATGTCCGTTTGCAGTTATGAGTGGAGACATGTCAGATAATTTTACTGATGTGTGCTATGCTGTATTTGTGTCACCCTAGTTTCCTAGTTAAATAAATAAATAAATCAGGGAGTACCACATCAATGGCATAAAGAGGTCTAAATATATGAATTCTCCATTATTCTTTTTTTAACTGAACTTGTAATTTCATCATAAAACATATCAGTTTAGCTTGACGCAAACTTATGTTGATTGACATTAATTATATTATCTTCTTTTAATTTATTAATCCAGTCCTGTACCAACCAGCCGTTTTGCTTAGGATCAGTGTCAGTGTGACAGGCCTATAATTACCCAGGTCGTCTCATTTGCCCTTTTAAAATATTGACACAACATTAGCTGTCTTTCAGCTCTCTGCGATGTCTCTAGTGTTCCACGATATATTGAATATCAGTATCAGTGACCCAGATAGTGTCATTGCAAATTGTCTCTGATACCTGTAAATATAAGTTATTTGGATGTGACAATGTCTGCTTTTAGGAGCCACTTTTTAAAATCTTTCTGAGCTACTATTAAAATGGGAAGAATATAGTCACCATCGTGGTGCAGGAAGGCATTTATCAATAATGTATTTTGAAATTATTTGGGAAACACTTCTGCCTTTTAATTGCTGTTGTTGATTTTTTTTTCTGTTGGAGATGTTTTCTTTATCTTTTTATAAAGGTTTTCTGATTCCCAGTCTTGCTTCCTCACAGGATCAAGCAAAACCCTTGTTCCTGTGTTTGACATCAATTTGCTGTGGAAATCACGGTAACATCGCAGGCTTAGCACTTGAGATGCAGTTTCAGGGGAAAAGAGTGAAAGAAGATGAAGTTTTGAGGTAAACATTCTATTTATGGTGTCATAGGCTCACCTGGAGGCCACAATAAGAACTTAGGTCTCTATGGTTTCAGCATCGCATAGCGTGAAGTCAAAGTATAAAATAAGGGTCTCCTAATAAAGCTGAAAAGGGGACACAAAGTGCCCAGTGACACAACAGTTTTAGTTAGTGTAATGAGGAGGACAAATGTGTTTGACAGCCTGTGCTGAAGCTCTGCATAAGCCTTGTAGCATAGTTTTAAGATAAATGTAACCCATGAACTCTTAAACCCATTGATGTTTGTTGAACCTGATGTTCATTTGCTGAATAAGAAAATAGCAGAAAAGCAAATATTTCAGTTAAATTCTCCAGGTTAAAAAAAACCTCTTTAAAACTGAGTAATGAGCAATAAACGTGATAGAGGGGTTGCTTGATGGGCTCGCAGCCCTAGTGCAGTGAACAGCTCCATTGTCAATTGTACACATTTCTCTTAATGTCGCTTCTGGTGCTCTGGAGCCACAGGTCTCCTCGCCGGTGGGGTCCCGCAATGCATAAACACTATCAAGCTGCTGCTCAGTAGTGGTAAAATCAAGGAAGGCTTCCCGCGCCGCTGCTGTGGCCGATGGCCTGGAAAAGGAATGCTTTTGAAATGGGCTGTGGCATTTGCTGCTCCACTTGATTGTTTCCATCTCCGCATCAATCCCCGTTTCACCACAGTGTGAGCTGACTGTGGGTGACGGTGGCTGTCCATCTGAAAAACAACAAAAAGCAAAATCTTATACTGACTCATACAAAATGGATGCTATCTTTAATTTAATTTCCACAGCAGAAGCTCAGAGTACACCTAGCATCAGACACAAGATTACATGCGTTCTTCATCACTTTGTAGCAGTAACTTTCTCTCTTGGCTACATCTGCCCAGCTAGATTAACAACAGCTTTTTTCAGCTTTTCCCCAGTCCCTTATTTGTTAAGGCTGTGGAGTCACATTCAGTTAAAGGTAAATCTAAGAAGCCATGGCATCCTATTGCTCAACTTCCTTGTACAAATAGTAATCCTTGTACAAACCAGCATAAAATGTCAGGTTAAAACAAGATTAAAAAAGAGTTCTAATTTTACCAGTAATACATACCATTCAGCATCTGAGTTTGGTAACTTCATAATGAAAATAAACCTCATTATTTCATGACAATGTACTTTCTCTTTCTAAGGGGCTAGATTCAAGCCTGCTACAGCCGGGAAAGATTAGAAGATGCATTTATTCTGGCAATAAAATCTGCAAAGACATGATACTTACATTGATCCTGTTCCTGTTAATCATCGGGGAAAGCTCAGCTTCAGTACAGAAAACAAACAGAAAAACAAATACTGTTTATACAGTGCTTTTCATGAAGCTAAAGCACATTAAAGAGCACAGAGAAATGAGTAATGTTAGCAGGGAAAGACCCTACGAGTGGGGGTACACTCCTTTTAAAAAACTGTTAAAAATCACCTTCTACGATTTTAAACTCCCTGTCCTTGCGTGCCTTTCAATCTCACACAAATCTAGGAAAGATGTATAAATTAAATATAGAAATTATAGATCACAACCTTTTTCTTTCCATGTCCTCTGACACAGGAATTAAATTACTTTCACCAAAAATGAAATGAACTTACACCCTGTCATTCTGTGTCCTGCTAAAGGATAAAGCCTCTTGTCCCGGCTAGTGTGCTGGTGCAGAACAAGAGTCAGCCCCAGGTACACAGAATTTTGATGTAATTATGGTATAAGACAACAGAAAATATGTAAGATTGATCAAAATCAGAAGGACAGTGGCAGCATGTTAGTGGTGTTAGTTGCAGAGGGGCATTCTAGCTGTTGCTGCTGAAATTGTGGAATTCATCACCATAGAAAATAGAGGAAAATTCAAGATACAAAGAGTATATGGAAATATAGGATATCCATATATGGATAATAAACATACATCCAGGGATGTGGTTGTTAGCAGTAACAAAAATGTTGTGATTGATACAATTTTTCTTGTTTTCTATTGGATTAGAAGCATCTCTAGTTTGATTACACAAGGTAGTAGCTGTGCTCATATCTTTGCCATTATGAAAAAGAGACTTCTTATTTTGGGAAACTGATGACAGGACTGTTGTATGCTTCTTGCAGAGGCTTAAAAGAGAAAGGTAATGAAAAGTAAAGGAAATACAGGAAACAGTTCAGCACGGAAAACATCTTACTACCAGTAAAATTCTATATACAGTTAAAGCTGCTGCTTTTTATCCATGAACCCCTAAATCTAGTCTTTCCCTCCAGCAGTCTCTCTTTCTTATGTTATCACCACGTTTGCAAATGCCAGTGGGGCTTGAATTGTAACTTTAATATGACAGAGAGTAAATTGCCAAAGCATAGTACTAAATAGTCTGTTATCATTTAAACAGGCTGTGTAACAGAGCACATGTTTTTCTGGACATCTGGAAGGTTGGGGGTGAGAGAGTATAGTATGGACAGAGTCTGAGATACAATGGACTGTTGGTATTCATTAATAACATAAACATTTAAACACTTAAAGATTGTGACAGCTTGTATAGAAGGTAGCATCAGACCTTTGTGTTTTGTTATTGAAATAAATATTAATAACCATTGCAAAGTTTTTCAATCTTGTTGTCATAGTTACAACTAATAAGCCCACACAGTTCCTCTGTCAACTTTTTCTACAATTTCCCCAAAATTACTGATCTTTTTTTATTTTATACCAAGTTCTTGAGTCTAATAAAAACTAGCAACCTTTATGTACTTTCTTGAGTTTATAAACTGTAAAATTATCATGAGCACTTCACTGGTTTGCAACTAGCCATTTGGTTTCTAAGGATATTATGAAGTACTAAATTTGATCCTTTCATTAATGATATATCCCTCTTCTGCAAACCACAGAGACACGGTGTGCTGTGCTCACATGGAGAGTCACTGCTGGAACTCTGGTTATTCTGTTCCAAAACCACATGCCACTAATACCTCAAAATTTCCCATTCATAACAATAATAGTCATATTGTTATATGATACTGACTTTATTCTTTAACTTTGTTTTATAATTGTAGCAACCATTTGACTTCTCTTCATTCAATTCCCTTCTCTCCCTCCAAACAGACAATCAGGTGATAGTAAGCAGAAACCTATTCATGTGGTGTATTTAAAAACTGCAACCGTTTGGCCTGCATTCCCTGTCTCATTAAACTGGATTGTAATATCAAAGTTTTCATGGCTTATAGTTGGATATTTAATGTGCTCTTTGATTACTGATGTACTTCATGCTGCCAGAATTCACATATTGTGATCAGCATTTTTGGATGGCTTATATTGTAACCCTCAATTCAGATTTCTACATTGGCTAAAAAAACCCAAAATAAATAAAATCAGGGATATAGGAAGCAAATTCTCTCTAACAGCATGATTAGTGTTTCCTGAACTGGACACCAATTAACAAATATTTTTTCTTCCCTCTTTAAAGTATCCAAATGCACAACCAGGAGTCATGCCAGGTTAACCAATTGGCTGTTAATGAAACCTCTGTGTGAAGACCCTCCCTAATCTACTCAACCCTTCAGAGATCAAACAGAAAGTTACCAGAGCAGAGCAGGTTCTATGTGATGGATGTGTGTGTATAAATCACTTCCTCAAAGCTAAATGGTTCCAATTCACTCGGTGGCAACAAACTGCAAAGGTTCTCACAGGCATGTAACACTCCCTCCTCCTCCTCTTCGGGAAGGATTATTGTCTGAGTTAGAAAACTCCTGGGAATCCAGGTAACGTAGTAACAGGGTAGAAAGCAGCAAGTCAAGTAAAGAATAAAAGCAAGCATGCAAAAGAAATAACAATGTTTTTTGTCTTCTGATAAGCATTTTGTTGACCCTAATGTAATCCATGCTGTTACTTCAGCTTTTGGTGTTGTTTAGGAAGCTTTGTGTAGATGTTGTTAAATAAGGTAACATTAAAAGAGACATGATGGCGAAAGAAATTGTCATAATTCTTTAAGGAATTACTTATAAAATTATGGAATAAAAGTCACCTGTGATTCACAAGATCCAAAAGGACACTTCCAACAACTGCTACCCACAATCCACATTTTTTCTGGTTTGCTTTAATTATTCTGATAAAGTACATTTTTTGGAATCTGATGATGTAAGGAACAGTTGTCTTTGTACTTATTAATGTCTCTCCTGTGCCCGCCTTCTCAGACATCCTTTTAGGAATTAAACTTGGAGTTCCTAGAGAAGAAGATTTCACTCCTTGCAGATTGCACTGAGACCAAAAATATCTCATTTATTATAAGAGAGAGAAATTATGCTATTCATATTATCTTGCTGGTTTCAGTAGAACCTATTAATGTAACCAAGAGCTGAATTGCTTTTGAGGGAAATTTTAAATGACTGCACAAATAAAATTCAATTAAATGTTTTTATATATCCTTTATATTTTCAATTTAAAATTATTCTTCACATGTTTATTACTTGTGTTTTTAATTCTGCTTTTTGCCCTACTGTATTACTGTTACATGCACTTTCTTCCTTTTCCTAATATTCCATTACAATTATTTTTAACTTTCTCCATGCTCAAGGAAAAGAATCCTGATGGAAAATAATCTGCTTTTCACTTCTTACTGAAGCATTGATATTCCTGGATAGTTGGTGACTATTAGGACTTTCCTATGAATATGTGCTATAAAGTGAAGAAAGATTGTGTAGGTCACGAGTGTAATTACGTGAAGAAATAGTTTTGGAAAGAGAAAAAAAAGGAACAAAAGGAGAAAGACTCAGACTCTCGCTCCAGTTCTGTATTTTATTATTTACACTGAAGTCAGTGAAGCTGAATATGTACATTTCAAGACCATGGTCATAGTCCCAAATGTGGTAAGTTGCATCCTTATCCAGAGGTAGAATATCTGTAGATGAGGTTAATGGAGAATAAATTTCTTGGCAGTTAAAAGAAAAGTAATTAACAATGGAAAAAATCCTAAATGGGTTTTATTATTAGGATAAAAGGAGTACCTTGAGAGCACTAAACTTCAGATCATTTCAGTCTTCCACACTGAAGGGGGTGAAATTCATCTCATCTCACTTCAGTTGTCCACAACTTGGTCACCTTTAATTCCCTTCTTACAGGTACTCATGTATGCCTATAGCATGCTATGCCTCACTCTATAGTTGATGTCTTCGGGTTAAAATTAATCACACCTCTTGTCTTTAGTTACATAGGGCATGTGATTAATTGAAATATTGACATCTGCATAAGTCCATGATATAGACTTATACACGTGTCTGTATTGATATACAGAAATATATATTTGGTCAGATAAATCCTGCCCAAAGCAACATATTCAGCAGCTCCACCTTTTTCCCTAAAGCCCCCTACATGTACATTTCTAAAGACATCCAAAATGTAAGGTTTCAATTTCAGAGTGGTATGGACAAGCAGACCAGCTTTGAGAGTTCAGTCAAATATCATTTGTAACAGCTGAGCTTAGCAACAAAAAGCCCCAGTCCTGTTTTTATAATGGACATACTGACAAATTCTCTGCATTATAACAAGAGTATGGATGGATACAATAAATTACAATTGAAAGCCAACCAACGTCACTTCCTTTCCTACATTGTGGAAAACATAAGTGTGCCTTTATACAAGACAGGAATTGGTCTGGCTCAATTTATTGTGTGTGTAAATCCAAATCTTTAATCAAATCGCTGCTTAGTCGTATTGCCAACTTTTGCTCCTAACTTTGAAGATTTCATTCCAGAGGTTCAGATGAGTCGGACCGGTGAGCTCCGTACTTCTCACACTTGATCAGCTGGGTCATCTATATCTAGGCGAAAGGGTGGTGGTGGTAAGAAGTCAAACAACAGTGCAAAATAATTGCTCTTTCTCTTTTTGTATAGAAAAAAGGAATTTTGTTGGAGTCCCTAAGTCTTCTAAAGGCCATTTTGCAAAACAGAAATACTCTTAAAAGCATATAATCTTTAGCTGGAGGCCAGACTGAATATGTTTCTGATTATACTGTTGACCCTCACCCTAAAATCCCTTTGTAGAAATGCCTTTATTCTAGACAACATACTGACTAGCAAATGATCTAACAGATTTCACAGCACATAAATTAAGACCTAATAAATTATTTCAAATTCAGACTCCCTAATTACAGAATCAGTGAAACATTCAATTTACAATTGCAATTATCTGAACAATTAATAAATACAACTGAAATGAAGCATCACAGAAAAATATTTGATAGCCTTTTACTGTGGAAAGGCAGGCTAAAATTTTAAGTACTAGCTAAAACTGGTGAGGACTGATTAAAATATATTATTCATGGTTGGTCTAGATACAGGAACAGGAGCATTTCATGTTAGCTGAGTGTAAATGATCTGATACTGACCTCTGTAACTGATTGATTTATATACTTATTTAGAAATGTTCCATTCTACTACTTTTATAGTGTAGTAGTGCACTCAATTTAGCAGGAAAGGTTTTGGAAATCTAATATTAAATATATT
>NW_010205109.1:0-14215 GCF_000695765.1 Mesitornis unicolor | reverse complement strand
TATATATATATATAAAAAACTGAAAAATGCTCCACATGTGCATCCATCCCAACCAGCTGAGAAACCAACGTGCCCAGAATGAGCAAACTGGATGAAAAATGACCCTCCAATGTGCCTATATGATTTTTGGAAGTAAAGTAAAACCAATAGGGGAAAAACTGCGCCCAGTTCTGCCAAGAGCGATGTTTTTTACCTCTTATTTTGTTATCTCTATGAACCCTTGGAGTTGCAGTTACATTTCATCTTCAGCTTTCTACTGCCCTTTAAGTGTGGGACACAGCAGACACCCTACAGACCAGACCTGTGTGCTCCCTAGGGCAGCAAAAATACCCAATTCAGTGCAGGACCACTCCATAAATAATTATTTCCCACTCCATTACTCGTTCCTCTGTGTCCTGTCACCAGACAGAGCTTCTTCTCTTGCAGCATCCAGGAGATGTCCACGTCCAAAACGCCCCTCGGGAAGAACTACGCATCCTGTTAACTCACAGCTATCGAAGACAAACCCAAGCGGTATAGAATACAATGCTGGTTATTTTCAGACAAATAAAGCAGCAACAGGGATATGGCAACAGAAAAACATATACATACTACAGGCAACAGGAGTTGCAGGCCACATTAGTTCCTGCATGCGAGACCTTCGACCTTGCGAATCGACGTAAACTCCCATATGGCTGAAGCAAAGCAGGAATTCCTCATTACTGAGCTCCACAGCACAAAGGGCATCAAAAGACTGCTGGGAGAGGAAGATAAGCGAGGGGTCATTGGGATTTACCAGGTTTATAGACTGTCCATCTCCCTGGATGGGCAGCAGAGAGAACCCAGACAGGTAGCCAACACAGAGCTTGTCCTTGAACACTGCCATCCACTGCACAGTTCCCGGAGCCTGGATTTCACTGAATTTTTTGTGGAAAGGTTTAGTTCTGTGGATTTCGTAGCAGAAAACCTGGCGTTTGACAGCCACAAACAGACAAGTGGAGGAGCTCTTCCTCAGCGCCCCCGTGGTGATCAGTTGGCAGCCCTTGGTCTCCGCCAGCTTCATGTCAAAGTTGCCCTCCGAGCCGTCCAGGGAGGCCCAGGGGTACAGGTGGACGTGGTGGTTTCGGCCGCAGACCAGGATGATGATCTTCTCCTTGGGAGCCAGCTCTATCTGGTACACCTTCTTGCAGTCAGCAGCTCGGACTATCACTGCAAAGGAAAGGAGAATAAGTTAAATGGGACCAAAAAATCTAAATACAGACACACACCAGGTAAGAAAAATCACTTTTTGTTGTTAATTTTCAGAAGAAACAACCAAACAAAGCATTCCTGTAACTCTTTATGGATGGAAAGTCACGCTTTGGCAACGCTTTGCAGGGAAGGGCTGCTTAGCACTGAATAAATGGGAGGAAAAACTGATACACTGGTGTCTGTGCTATCTACACACTGCGAGACTGTGGATCTTCTGAAACTTTAGGAAAAATAACAACACTTTTACAGAGAAAAACAGAATTAGCAGAACACAAAGGGAAGAAATACAAAGCATTTAATGCTGATAATTGAGGATACAAAAGGCAAACGTCTCAGCCAATAATCAGTGTTAAACACCTACAGGGAAAGGCAAAAACTGCTGGGGCCAGGGTAAATAGGAATGGGCTTGAGCTGTGGGATGAGAAGTTTAGGACAGGCACCAGGAAAAGCCTTCTCACAGTAATGACTAATTAGGTCATCAGAACTTCCTCCTTATCTCTAACCTGAACCTCCCTTGGCACAGCTTGGTGCCGTTTCCCCTTGTTCTATCCCTCATCACCTGGGAGAAGAGCCCAGCACCCACCTCTCTGCAATCTCCCTTTAGGAAGAAGAGATTACAATTTATATAAATGCTATTAACACACAGGAAACGGCCATAGGTAACTCCTGCAAAATCTCTTCTAACTTAAAGCCCAAGTTAATAATTCCTGTTCACATTCACGTACGGCACGGCGATGCAGATAATTGTTCCTTTATGAAGTGACCTTTTGAATGAAGTGTCTAATTTGCTTCGATGCAAGAAGCTGCACTGGAATCTCTGGCATGACTTGCATCTACGCTATGTTTATGTCTGAGTACTTGCAGAACGGTGACCACTGGAGGCTCACTCCAAGGAATGGCTTTTGTTACTGCTCAAAGGCATTTCAAACATCTGCTGTCTCCACGTGTAAAGCAGTTCCTCCTGGAATTGGGCAACGGCTTTTTCTAAGCAAGAGGAAGCACCAACATTTTGTTTTTTGCCCTAAACCCACATCCCCAACGTCCTTTGACTTTGAAAGTCAGATGAGTCTTTAAAACCCTGCATCCACTGCTTCAGTTTACATTGAAATTCAAGATTCAGCATGCCTGCCATCCGAATTTCAAATAGCCACAAACTACACCACTTTGGAAAAGCTCATTAAAATTCTCCCACAGAGTCTAAATTTAAACAAATATTTTAATTTGTTTTTAAAATTTGAATGACAATGAGTACATACAGTCAATGAAGGATATTTCAGGTAACTTTTCCAAAGTAGGAAAAGGGACTCGGGCACCTTTTAATTCTACAAATCTGCATTATTGACCTCAACATCCTCAGCTCCCAGGTAGATAAAGATGTCAGAAGCACAGAAGCTCAGAGGTGATAAACACAGATCAAGAAACACCAGGTGATTTGCTGGAAACATCCAATCTGATAGGGAAGGCTGTGAGCTCTTACCCCACAACAAAGCACGGATTTAGAGTGTTGTCTACATTTGGATTTATAAAGAAGCCTGGATTTCATGAGATACGTTTGGCACTTTTGAAGTCAGAAAGAAAGAACTCATATTTCCTGTGGTAACTTGGAAGAGGATAAATAGTTGCAGGTTACTGTATTTTCAATCTGCATTGCTTCTTAGAGATATATTACTTTATTGTATTTCAAACCTGCATTGCTTCTTAGCAATACATTAATTTATTGTATTTCAAATCTGCATTGCTTCTTAGCAATACATCGCTTAACTTCTATGAACTCAGTTTAAGTCAAACAGTACTATTTCATTTTTGTGGTTCATTTGTTTGTTCAAAATAAGACTCTCTCATTTTGGAAGCAGCTGGCAAAGGAGCAGGCCTGTAAGTGTTTACTACTTGCTATAGGTGAAGGGCTGTTGTGTAACCCACGTTATACCACTGGAAGTGCTGGAGCTCGTTATTCCGTGTGTAATTACTGCACACATTCCGGCCTAACTCACCGTCACGTGTCACCTCTATCACGTACAGTCCTTCTTCTGAACCAATTGCTATTCTATCTCGATCTAAAGCAGGAAGGAAAACAAAAGGCAATTAATTCAGCTATATTTCATCTTACCTTTAAAGAAGATTGTTTGCTTTGAATGGCTGGAAAAAATTCTGGACAGATTTTCAACGGCAATCGATTTTGCTTAAGTTGCTATATTATTTAACAGAATATTATTGTTCTATTGTATTGCTAAGACAACCAGTTAAACAACCAAACAGTATCATTTACTCCAAGTGGATGAAGAAATGTGATTTATCAGTGCAAGATTAGCATTATTGGATTCCTATGAAGGAATGCAGCCGAGGAATTCAGCTCGAGGTGCCCGTGCTCTCAGGACAGAGGCCCATCCAAAAGCTCTCACACACTGACAGCACTCAGATCAACACACCTACGATGGCAGCGGCTAAGCTGGCCTTGATGAGGGGCAGCGTGCTGTCGTAGGCTTCCTGCGGGATGTGCACCACCTGGTTCTTCAGCCTGTTCTTGTGCAGGATGGACTGCAGCCCTTCCAGGATGCCGACCCACTTCCTCTTCTCGTTCTCGTTTTCCGTCAGGATCAGCAGGGAACAGGACTTGGAAGGCAAACCCAGGAGAGAGGCCGTCACCTTTTAAAGAGAAAATGCAATTAGTAAGGGTAATAAAAGACCTCTGTGGCAATATTATATCCTTCACAGAAGCCTGAACGTAAAATACACTTTATTTTTTTAAATACTCAAATTATCATTATGCAATTAAATAAATCAATAAATAATTGATAATTAAATGACCAATATATGATTAATTAAACAACATATGGCAGCAAAAGGCTTCCTGCTCCACACTGGATTTTCCATAGCACGCAATGATTTGTCCCAATGCCTCCCCACACCATTTTTTAATAACTTATGGAAAACAACACCCATGCTTTCCAACTCGGACACATTTAAATCCAAGGGCATTGCTATGATCAGCTCTAGGTTTTGATTTTACTACTTGATTTTCAACATATTTGTCCCGGGGAAGAGCACATCAGATCTGCATTGGAAGCTCTGGAGGAAAACCCTCTTCTGACACCAAAGGACTGCGACCTCCCACTTCCCCCGTGACAAGAAAGTCACAACAGCTTCACTTAATTTTTAGGGAAATAATCTTATACATCTCCAAGGAGAATGTGCTCTGAGTGAAAAAGCAATCCAGGAACTTCCTGTTGGCCGAAGCATGCACTAATAATTCTTAATATTAGTTTTGTGTCCCATATGAAGAGATTGTGGGAACTGTGAGATCGTGGGAACGGTGCTTTCAGTCCATTGGCCAGTGTCAGCCCTCACACAGGCTTGAGAATAACAGCAGTTAAACAGAAAAAAGCAGGAAAAGGTGCAAAAGTGCAAAACTGAAGGCTGTAATCATTCCTACACAAAATAAGGAATGGCTTTTATATATATGTACATATACATACAGGCTTATATATAATATAGGCTTCAGCCTGTGTAAAAAATCACCACAAAGATGGATGATGTGGCTTCACAACACACACTTCCTGAAAGAGTGAATTAAGCAGGAATATTCATCTTAAAGTTAAAAAATCCATACACAAAAATCCCAACTGAAAGTAAATTTGGGACAACAGGCTGCCAAAGACTGAACTCCAGAAGTAAGATGTACAGTAGCAGTAAAGGACCGACCGGTTTGCAATTACTCTACACCAAACCGTAACTAAACATCAATGTTAATATTTGAAAGATGGATGGAGGCACAATGCATAGTATTTCTAACTCTGAAAACAAAGCCAGATTCAGCTATGGTTTTCTCTCTGAAGCATCACTGTGTATTACTCCTCAGTCGTTTGAAGGTGGCATCTTACACGCAGTCAAATGCAGTAAGTTGGTTGTCATACACCCAGAACAATTCAGCACTAAAAAAACCCAGTGTTTGCTAGGAAACTCAAGGCTTCTTAACTCGAACTGCCAGGCTGTGGAAGGACCCCACTACAGACACTCTCAATACCATTAAAAATGTATTGATGGCAGCACTTAGACTGCAGTGTCTGGATGCCAGGATGGCCTAACATCCAGCTTTAAAAATGGGTGACCAAGAGAGGAGCTGGAGATTGAGACATGTTCTGCTGCTTCTTCATCTCATGGGGGGTAGAGGTGGGAATATCATATCATATCATATCATATCATATCATATCATATCATCTCATCTCATCTCATCTCATATCATATCATATCATATCATATCATATCATATCATATCATATCATATCATATCATATATATCATATATCATATATCATATATCATATACATTTTATTTTCTATTTTATTTTCCTTTATTTTCCTTTATCTTATTTTATTCTATCTTGTCGTATCATTCTGCTGTTGCTTTCTGTTGGTGGAAGATCCAAAAGAAACGACCACCAAGAGCATCACATGCAATGAGAAATAATACCTACGAAAGGACCACATCTTTATGATGATATAAGAGTTTTAAGCTGTGTAGAAGCCACTCTACGTGGCAAGACGCCTATCTAGAATTAAATGAAACTGAGAAAAGTGACTCTCTTGCATCAGGTATCACTGGTTTCCATAAACATGAGAGAAGAAGTGGCTTTTGGCAGCACCTCCTCTGGTCCCTGTCCACAGGGTATCCAAATCGATTCACCTCACATCAGCTCTCTTTCATAGGGGATAATATGATCAAACCATGGATATCACAGCTCATTTTCTCTCCTCACAAGTCCTTCCCCACATTGTTCCACATTTGCTAATTTAAGAGAGCAGGCAGATGGGGACTAAAAAAAACCCCAAAACATTTAGAAACAAATGAAAATGAAGGTAGAAGTGGCAGAAGGATGAAAATCCACTGCAGGAAGTGGTTCTGCAGAAAAGCAAAAGCACAGCAGCATTCAAGCAGCCAAAATATTTTTAAACAAAAGCCCCAAAGCCCAAAGACTGGGACAGGGCAGGACCGTCAGCTCTTTGCCTTCCTGGCCACTGAGTCGATCCCAAGTGTCCGAAGGTCAGAGATGCTGAAAACAGGAGAGGTTCTGCATTAAAAGGCAAGGGATGACCGACACTGGCTGTTAACATGTGTTAACTCTGCGTTTTAAAACTTCAGGTTAAATAGAAAACCCAGGAAAGGAGTTCCTGTTGTTAAAGACTAAGTCATGCAGCATTCAGAGAGAACATCCATCCAAGATGAGGTTGTAACGAAGGTAATTATTTTCTCTTATTTAAATCTTTTCTACTGAACTATGAATTTAAGGAAATTGAAATTTCTAATGTCCTTTTTGATACAAGGCAATAAAAAGCAAACTACAATCAGCACAAGGCAGCTTCAGCCTCATTTGTGACAGTGTCAGTTCCTAAAGCTGGAGCTTTCCACAGGAAAACCAGGTTGCGGTAAGAGAAATGGAAGAGGAGCCAAAACTAAACTAAAGCAACCGAATTATAGCCAAGAAAATATCAGAAAGGCAAATGAAAACAGCACGCTGGTTTTTAACTCGTATTCTCTTCAGGAGCAAATTGGCAGCCATACCCTGAATATACACGGGATGTCTTTGCGAGTCGCGTGGATCACGTCCGACGCCAGGACAGAGCTGACGCAAAAATCTTCATCTCTAGCAAGAAAGAGAGCAGGAGGATTAACACACATTGATACTACCCAGCAAAATCTAATCAAGACCACAACCGTTTTAATTGGCTGCCGTCTCCTAACACCGCACAGAGGTCACCACTGCTGGGCTATGCTCTAAGCATCCTCGACCCAAAAAACTTTGACCCAAGCTTTAAGTTTCTACAGCATTTGGAAGGTGTAACCGAGTCCACCTGAAGTTACACGGGGCGGTTTTGGGGAGTTTTGGGTTGCCAACCACATCTAGTTTACAATCAGCAGCAAGAATATTGCTCTTCCAGCCCTGCAGACACATTAGAAACGAGTAATTCACACCTCGACGTGCAGCAAGAGAGGGGCCTTTGGGAAAAAAGAAAAAGGACATTAAAAAGCTCTTGGCAACGTCACTGTAGTTTGTGGGACTCAAATTGGGGTTTGCAAACCAGCCTGATTTTATTCTCTATTCCAGTAAAATCAACAGACAACTTCTGCGCTTCAGAGCGCTCCTCCCCAGCGGGCCTGCGTCCACAGGCGTTTTGAAACTAAATGTGACCAAGCTGATCAGCGTAATGGCCAATTTTAGTGTAAAGATGACACTAATGCCTGGAACTTGCCCATAAAATTCAGAGAAATGGTGGTTAATGCCTATTAAATATCTAAGAGTCCTCAGAAGATGGACTAAATAAGCTACAATAAGCCAATAAAGCACAGGACAGCAGGGGCACCAAGCATTGCACTGATGTGAATGCTTTTATTTGCAGTATTTTGATGGTTTTGCTGCTGCTGTTTCTGCTGACACTGGTGGTTCTCAGAGAATAAATGTGGGAGAAAACCAGCGGTACTGGTGCGAGCCCACAGCACTGCTGTCTGGAAAAATACTACAAATGAAGGCACTTGTGAACGCAAACTTGATACTCAACAGAGATCAAAGGTGCTGGAACATTAGGAGGTATTAGACTTTCTTGATATTTCCATAAATTGAAATAAAAACCTTCTTGGTTCCTCTGATCAGTGAAAGTCTCAGATCTTTTGTAGATGGTGTTGAGTGGTTCAAAAGGCTCACTATGAAAAAACGACTCCTGTGAGAAGGCAGGAGGCACTCACACTGCAAATTGGTTGCTGCTTTATGGAGACTATTTAATTTTTTAATGATGTTCCCAAAATGACTGGCTATGGGATGATCTGGGACTCAGTGCTGAGGTGAGGGCGCAGGAGAAAATCCAATCTACCAAATTTTATCTGCTTTCCACGTATGCACATGGGAATTTCAGGACATGGTTTAGTGGCCATGGTGGGGTTGGGTTGACGCTGGGCTTGATCTTAGAGGTCTCTTCCAACCTCAGTGCCTCTGTGATTCTGAGAATTCTAGGAGGAAGCATGCTAATACTGGAAACATCAGTGATTGCAGTATAAATGACTATAAAATCACTTCAGTGACTTCTTGTTGAGCCAACTCGGCCTAAACTTCACTGCAGCCTGTATTTGAGACCACACAGGTCTTCAGTGCGTTCACACACTGCTCTCTTGCGTACTACAAATATTCCTGCTAGAGAAAATACAAAGCATTTCTACTCTGTCATAGTAATACAAACCTGAGATCCAAGACTTGACTTGCAACAACTCCTGGCTGGGTGGATTTTCCTTCAGGCACATCGTACAGGAAGAGTTTACAGTCGCAGACAACTGCGTAAGCCCTCTGCCACCCTTTCTTAACTCCGGTGGGCTTTGGGACCTGCGGAGAAATAACTGATTGCTTATTAAATGTGAGCACATGCAGCAGACACAGAAAGCAGGACATTTAGAAAGGCTTACACGTAGCTCAACGGACTTAGAACACGTTCTACTTGCCCTTCAGAATGGAGTGAAAAATGTCAAGTAATCAAGCAATCATTTTTACCTCCCTTAAGTTCACCCATTCCCTGCTACAGTTTAATAAATGCATTAGGTAGTATGAGGACAGCGGGGCTTGTATGTTCCACAAATGCCAAAATGGTAGCACGGTTTACCTTTTATATTATGCTTACATCAAGAATGACAGAAGTTCTTCCTTACACCATGCTTCTTCCCCACTTCGTGCTGCTTATGAGCACTGAAGCTACTGAGCTACGGACCTTTAACTCTCGTAGCAAACCCAACCTTTTCTCCAACATCTAAAGCAACGGAGCTTCAAGAAGTTACACAGACGGCACAAAAAGCCTTAAGGCCAATTTAGGAGATCTGTTTTAACATACTAAGAGGTTCCACGCTGCATAGATATAAGTGAGGTTTAATATTCTCCAATTGCCCAAGAAGAAAACACCATTACCTTGACGTAACCTTTATAGGCGGTGCCTATTCCTCTTTGCACATCTACTCCGAGAGGCCTTTTGGCTTGCTCAGGGGGTATGGGGCAGACCTGGGGTGCGCTATCCTTGCAGGAAACATGGCATGCAAATGAACACACTGAGTACAAAAGAGAAAATGCACAGTGAAATGCGAGTACGAGGCAGCCGGAACAGGAGATTCCCGCGCTCTGCCCTTACGCTGGGCAAGGTAATTCATCACCCTGACACTGCCCATCAAATATTGCAACAGCCACGATGCTCAAGGAGTGAACACACCCAGATATTGTGTGAGATGCTCCAAAGTGCTTTCATTTTATCTTTTTTTTCTTTATTCTTTTTTTAATTTTTTCTTTTATTTCCACAAAGGGCAGGAACTGAGTCCACATTTCAAGGCAACTTATGAAAGCGTTTTCCAGAAGGAAAAGGAGCTGGGCAGCCTCGCTGGTGTTAATCATCAAATAACCCAGGCATTGAAGAGAAAAAGCTTTCTTAAAGGAGGAATAGAAATGATGGGGCAGCAATAGGAGACGAGATAAATAGAGAAGGTGTTTAATTTTGTGCAAGTATGCAAGAGTACTGCAAAGAAAGTAAAACTAAACTGACCAAAAATAGAATGGGTTAAACTATTAACCACAGGCAATAGACTTGAAAACACAGTAAACAGAAACCAGGGGACAAGGACTGCAATGCTGTGTGGTGAAAGGGGCAGATTATCTATCTATCTATCTACCTATCTATCTATCCATCCATCCATCTATCCATCCATCCACCTATCCATCTACTCATCCATCCATCCATCTATCCATCCATCCATCTATCCATCCATCCATCTATCCATCTATCCATCTATCCATCCATCTATCCATCCATCCATCTATCCATCCATCCATCTATCCATCCATCCATCTATCCATCTATTCATCCATCCATCCATCTATCCATCCTTCTATCCATCTATCCATCCATCCATCCATCTATCCATCTATCCATCCATCCATCCATCTATCCATCTATCCATCTATTTATCCATCCACCTATCCATCTATTCACCCATCTACCTATCCACCTATTCATCCATCCATCTATCCATCTATCCATCTATTTATCCATCCACCTATCCATCTATTCACCCATCTACCTATCCACCTATTCATCCATCCATCTATCCATCTATCCATCCATCTATCTATCCATCCACCTATCCATCTATTTACCCATCCACCTATCCACCTATTCATCCATCCATCCATCTACCTATCCATCCATCCATCTATTCATCTATCCATCCATCCATCCATCCATCTATCCATCCATCCATCCATCTATCTACATCTTGGAGTTCAAATAAGGAGCAAATATCTATACTAACTATTGCATCCTTTCTTACCACTTGCATCACTTTGTGCTGCACCACCAAGGGCCAGAGGTCTCTTGCCTACAGAGCACCTCACTACACAAAAATCTCAGAGTATACGCCACTTTACATGAGAAAACAAGAACTGTGGAATAAATTAACACCTTATATTGAGGCACCTGACCCACAGCTTATGGGCCAGATCTTTCCACAGAGATTTATAATTACAGATTATTTGGGACTGTGCATATCAAGGCACACCAGTGAGGGAACAGGGAAAATCCACAGGATAGAGCCAGCTCCACAGGTTTCTGCAGGAGCAGCTGTATTTCACCATAGCCTCCAGCATTAAAAAAGAGGAGGAATTGGGAAAAGCAAGAGACTGGGAGTGGAGCATGGCAAAGTTGTGTTCTGCTGGAGTTATCTCTATGCTTATGTCAGTGTGATTCAGGTTTTTTCAGTCGTTATGGCAAACTGGATGATGAAGATGAAGGTGTCAGTGGAGTGGGTGCCACAGCAAGAGCTAAGCTGGGCACAGAAATACAATAAAGTTATTGACACTGCACTGTCTTGAGCAGATTTGTGGACTACTCACTGGCTTCGTGTGTCTGACCAAGAGAGAGAGAAGCATTTTCAATGAAAAATCCCTCCCCATACTCAACCACAGAACTCAAATCAGAGAAAGCAATTTAAACAGAACCAATGGGCAGCACAGCAGGCTGCAGGCCGAAAATACCCCAGCAAATGCTCTGCACAACACAGAGGGTTTATGATCAGGACAGCACAAAATAGAGAGATTCACGTTAGCAGAGCATTCTCAGTCTTTTTATCTGCATTACACAAACAGAAAACACTTTCCCCCATGCCCAGTCCACACTATAAAAGTAGAATTAATTAGTAGTGTGACAGGGAACCGTGAGGGCTTATATTAAAGTTTTTACTTTGGAAGTATGAACATGCAAAAGAAAGCAAAGAAACATTCAGTGGTGGTCCCCCTCTCTTCCACTCCCTCCCCAAAAATTGGTTGCTTTGAACTACATGAGGGTTTTGGGATGGTTTTTTAGGGTCTTGCTGGAACTCTGGGAAGCAGAACCGACTCACCGTCACAGGCATACCCTTGTCGAACCAATCCCACCATGAGAGAGGTGCAGTGACTGCACTGGGTAGGGCTTGTGAATGACTTGATATTGAGCTGGTGAGCTCTGGGCTGCAAGATACATTCGGGAAAGAGAAATAAATGCAACTTTTCACTTGGACTCACATAATGCCGGCATCTCCCCTCACCACCCTCCAGTACATCAGTGTGTGCATCGTAAAACCCGGGCTGCTTTTAAGTAAGTGCAGCTTGTGTCCACTCAAACCCAAACCTACAGCCAAAAATTATCCCTGCCATCCCTTCTGATAAATCAACACTCCTCAATAGGCATTCTGGAAACATCTGATTAACAACGCAGACCTAACGAACAAAAAACACCTGACAAACCCACACACAGCAACAACAACAACAACAACAAACACGAAGGGCTAATTTATAAACGGTATTTTTTCTTTTTTCTGTAGAATAAGGTTAGCACAGTCCCCCTACCTTTGGTACAGCTAGAGAAATGGATTGAATGGTGGGGGAGGGAGCAGCAGGCATCCTCTGAAGCCGAATTGGTTCCTGAATCACAAGAAACTGTCATTGAGCAAAACGAGGCTTCAAGAATTTGTTTTAAAATCGGGCTGGCAAAGCTTATTGATTTTCTGATTTTTTACTCTTTTCATTTATTTATTTATTTATTTAATTTTAAATTACCGAAAATTTAATTGTCGCAAACATCTGATTGAATAGAAAAGAGACCGTGTTTGAAAGCGCTCACAGGAAAGCCTGCACACTAACGAACAAGCAGCGATACAGAAAACGTGGAGAGAATGAGGAACATCCACACAGGGAGAGGCAGCAGCAAGGCTTCATTTGCAACTGTCCTCAAAGCAGGCGCAGTGAACACGCGTTGCAAATAAGCAACATTCAATCCTGCTTCTTCAGAACGAATACTGCCATGTGTGTTGATCATGACCAAGACAGAGACTGTCTAACGAGTCACTCTTTGGAGTACAATAACAGCTCCCTTACTTCTTGCTGTTGCTCTGCAGTTACCACTGAAGTAGAGGGCGAGACTTCTGACTTGGGACCCTGCGTGTCCTGTTCGCTGATGGAGCTGGTCTGCAACAGAGGCAGTAAATAGGTCCAGTTAGGTACCACTGATCTGATGAAACGTTATCAGCGCAACAAAACGGCGTTTCAAGGCGGTTACAGCCAACAACTCACAGTTAAAATGAGAAACGACGCTGATTTCTAGATGTACACACGTACAGCTAACACCTTCCCACATTGCCCCTCCGAACAAACCCTGCTGCCCGATGGAAAAGCTGTAAAGCTGGAAGTACGGGGATGCAAAACCTCGTAGCAGGCAGCACAAATGCTGTACACGGCTGCTTTTTCCCAGCGTGGCTGTGTCTAATCTCCTGCGTGCAGGTAGGGAATGGTGTCTGCGGAGCCTGGCAACCATCCATAAACCAGCTTTTTCTAGCACACAGCAGCCAGCACTTCCACTACGAGGAAAACTCCTCAAGTAGCACTACACGATCTCTTAAAAATTAAAAAACTGTTTCAAAGCGGTTGGCGATTTTATTAACGCCTCTGCTATTAAAATAATCACACCCACTTAATCACACTGTTTTCTATGTCACTAAAATGTAAGACTAGCATCCATCACAAGCCTTCTACTCGTTTCACAGTGATGTTAGCAGCTACTAATTGGCAGCACAAGGGAGAAGTATGCTACAAGCCCACAACTACAGAAAGGAGCTGGGTGTGAGTTGGGACAGGGCATTACTGCGCTCCGAGGACATCATGAAAATCGTGATTGATGAACATCAGCTCAGACTTCACATAAATGATGTCACTAACACCAAAGGCAACGAGCAATGAATCACTCACTTCCCAGCCAGTTTAGACACGGAGATGGCTCGAGTTCAGTTAGCTCACTAAACAGTTTGTTATTTATTTTTGGTATGAATTGATCGGTAAGGCCGGGCCACTGAAGATCAAATCACACCATGATGTAGTATGAACTATTTCAAAACGCTAAGCGTGATTCAGCTTTAGTCATATAGTCAAAATACAATAGCAAGCCTGTAAAGAGGTTTTAAAAGAAAACTAAACTACCTCTATTGAGTGGATCAAGTTATGGAGAAGTTAAGGAAGCAGACATCTAGTTTTAGAAGGCCATTTTTACTATGACAGGTCACAACAAAATAAGGAGACAAAACTACTGGCAAAAACTTACTTCTTCCCAAAAGGCTAGCAGAGAAGATGTAGACGAAGAAGAAACAGAATCCTTTGTTGTAAGGGATATGAGGGATAAAAACGATCACTTATCACCCACAGGAAAACTTCAGATGGAATATTAGCAGGCTGGCTACACACAGTGTTTGATACGGCCACATGGTATTGACTCAAACTAAACCAACCCACAGCAGATGACACGGGCGAGCTTTGTAAGTACACGTGAAAACAAGTTGTCATTGGAAGTCGTTAAGTCCAGTACAGTACCAGCGATTTTAATGTAATTCATCAGAAAATGCCACCTGCACTTCCATATATATACATAAATAAATAAATATATAAATATA
>NW_010205108.1:75041-79167 GCF_000695765.1 Mesitornis unicolor | reverse complement strand
GGTCTTGGTCGCCCTCGGTTGCCTACGGGGTTGTTGTACGGGCTCGCGGGCAGCGCCGTGCGAAAGGGAGGGCGCCGGAGCGATCGTGATGCGAAGCCTTCCAGCTCCGTACAAGGCAACACGCCCCTCTCTCAGCATTCCGAACGCTTTATTTCTAGTCGAATACAGTTTCCCAGCTTTTCTAAGAACCGGCTAAAACAACACCAGAAGTGCCCTCATCCAGCTCCGAAAACATTTATGAGGGTTTTGCTGCTCATCTTGCAGCCCAGCAGTGGCTGTACAGCAGGGATGGGTGATGTGATCCCTGGAAGTGGTCTGGAAAGCAGTTTAGGGTGAAAACTGCCAAGAAAAGGATATTTGAGAGGATTTTAATTCACAGACTCTGGCTAGTGTTTGCTAATGGGGATGTCTCTTCTCACCCTGGGTGAGCCAGGCCCCAGATTCACACGGGGAACACCCTGGGTCCTGCGGCCATCGTTGTCCATCCCCCAGGGCTTCCACTCAGGAATGTTAACCAGACTTGGCTTTATCCCTAAACAAGATTTAATTACAAAATAATAAGTTTAATTGCTAGACTAAAGGGTTCAGAGGTCTAACTGCTGTGCAGACACAAAAGAGAACTGTAAGACAAGGTAATGCAGTTCTGGATTATACCTGTCAGTCCACATTTCCCTTGGTTCCTTTAGTGTCTCAGCTAGATTAGGATGATGGGAACCCAACCTTCCCACCCGGCGGGCATGTCCTCGGAGCTGCCCACCTCCTCTGGAGGCTGCGGGACAGGCACTGGGACATCACGATATCAGGGCCATTTCAGTCATTTCCTCCTCCTCCTCCCCAAAGTGTTTGCATTGACCCATTCTTTTGATGTGCATTTGCCTTTTGATGAGCCGCACCTTTTGTAGCGCTGTGTTTTCTGAAATCCCTGCCCGCACAAATACCAGGTGAGATCTGTCACAGTCCACCTGCCAGAACGAACATGTAGAGACCAAACACAACACAATACAACAGCGCATGAAAGCTGAATCAAGAGCATTTGGCTGAGGAGACCCTGCCCACACCACCATCAGCTCTGGGACCCTCCTTTCTGGTGCTAAAGTTTTCCAAGGAGCTGGTGGGGATTTTGCACTCTCCATGGAAGTGCCTTAGTCAGCATTCATCCAGTAAGCACATAGCGTAGCAGCCTTGATGCATGCGTGCAGCTTTCCTACCACATTTTTATTAGAAGATGCATATATTTTTGTACTGATTTAGCCTGCTTTAAGGGCAGAGCCAGGTTTTGCTGGAACCTCTACCTTTTATTTTTAAATTTTGCCACCAAAGAAAAGGGAAATACAGTATCCACCAAAGGCCTTATTTTCTTGTGTGTCAGAAGTGATAGCATCATGATAATTTCTTCATATATCAGCTTTACATCAATTCAGGAGAAGTGTCATGCAAAAGTGAATTGTTCCCATCACACAGGCTGTGGCGTGAGCATCTGGTAAAATAATCCCAAACTATAAATCTGAGTTTACAAACTAATTAAACCAGATAGATTGAAGAGGGGAAATAAGACCCTGGGAGGTGTGTGACTTCTTCAAAAGCTGCCCAGGGGGTTAACACAGAGTTGAGAACAGCGCCTGGGCCACCCAAAGCCCCATCAGTACCAGTGCCACTGGTTCCCATCCTTCCTGGGACCAGGTATTTGCAAAGCAGATTTTGGGATAACGCAAGGAGATCTTTAGTGCTTTGGCTACGAAGTCAAACAGTGAACGGTCCCAAAACATTCCTCTGCTGTGAGATAGAAAAGCTGGCGCTGCCAGGCTCTCTGTGCTACGAAGGGTGACACCAGAGATGAAAGGCAGTTTGCCTCTGTGTGCTGGTAAAGCTCTGCCAGCTGGCCCAGACTGGTAATTACAGGGGACACTGCTGTGGAGAGCCATCGTTCTACAGGTGACACAGGCTAGCCCTCCTGGACCCAGATTTACTCACCTCTTCACTCGGTGTTTTGTACACCCCAAACCAGAAAACCTGCCGCTTCTGCACACAGGTTGCTCCACCGCGTGTCCTGTGCCCATGAGGTAAGAGAAAAACCCTTCAGATGGAATAATTCTCCTTGTTCCTTATATCCACCAGCACCAGCCAGGGTAACATCAACAAAATGTCACAGAAAGTTTGGTTTAAGCCCTTAATATATGTCAGCTGTAGCCTGTAAAAGCTGGATTGACTTTTTAAGAAAAATAGCCCCAAGATAGGTTTTACTGTAATCGTATCTTCAACAGTTGGATGTCAGGAGTTTATTCCCTAGGAATGGCAAACAGTAAGTGATCAGAACCAGCAAAGGCAGGTCCAGAGTGGGGCTGAGCCCCCTGAGTCTGAGCTCTCCCTGGGGCAGGGGGTGCAGGAGAAACCGGGGCTGGAAAGAAGTGAGCACAAACAGAAATGCAAGACTGGGTTTGCTCCATGCTGTTGCTGCAGAGCCCTTGAATCATAATAGTAGCTGTCTTGCTAGCTGGTTAATCAATAAACTAATTGAGCTGCATCAGTGCGGTCTCTGGATCCCACTTCTTGATGATTGATTTATCACACAGGCGGCACTGGGAAGGTGCAGCTCCTGACAAGGGGTCACAGTGGCACTTAGTGGAGCAGCGCTGAGGGTGCCCAGCTCTGCATAACATGCTTGTTAAAGCAGGACAGAAAGCAGAGAGCCCAGCACACCGTCCAGCCGAGATGATCACAGTCCCCAGCAACGACAGAGGAAGGGTCGAGTCTGCGGGCTCACCTCACGGCATCCACCCTGGAGAACTCTTCCCAGGCCACATGTCCCGCAGTGAATACAGTTTCCCCACCACCTTCTTGGAGTCTTACACAAGGCAGCATCTCCCAGTGTGGATCCTATCCTGTGGGCCCGACGCTGAGTTTCACCTTGTTGCTTCCCAACAGAAAATCCGTATGTCCTTTTAGCAAACATTATTTTCCAGCACTGAACAGGCCAGTTCAGAAATGCTCAGCATCTTCATTTTTTTCTGAAGTAGGAGACTTGTCAGTCCAAGACAGGACACACACAGCTCTTTAAATATCTGCAGAAGCCAGTCCTGCTGGGGTGATAAAAAGAAGGAGCAGGGACCCAAAATCAAGCCAGGGTGCTCCTGGTCCCAATCCAGACAGGATGCTGATGTGGTTGCTGCTCTGTTTGGAGAAAAGTAATTTACCATTTCATTATGTTAATCAAGTGCATGTTCATGGGAAAATAAGGCACTCTGGAGTGTGTAAACTTGGAATGCTGTGACATACATTGACCTGGCCAGAGGGGAGGTGACCAGCATATAACACCTCTTTTTTTGGGAATGTAGAGCACACAGAGATCTAGGGCTTTAGTCTGGGGCTCCTGCTTGCTATCAGGTGTCCTCTTCCAGACATAGGCATTCGTACTGCTTTTTGTCATTAATGGTCTTTCACAGTGCACTGAGATGTTTCTTAGTCACGGGTCAATGTCCCCAGTCCTTGCCCCCTTGCAGGTCCCAGGAAGAGAGACCCTGGGTATATTTACTCCACTTCTTCCACCCTAAGAAGTCCTCAGTGCTGTCTCTCTTCCTCTCTGCCACGCGTGTCCTTAGCCATGCACCCTGGGGGCTGGTGGACTGCAGCTGTTTCAGAGCAGAGGGGAGCTGAAGATTGCAGATGTATAAACTGTGCGTGTCCATCAGCAGGCTCCTCTCCTTTTGTACTACGCTAGCTCCATCACTGCACACATCTACTGGACTCCTGTTAACGTCACGATAGCAAGGGAAGAGCTGGGGAAAGAGCCATCTGCAACCTGCACATAAGTCCCAGTGCCACGTCCTGCGCTTGAGCTCTCAGATGTGGCTCTATAACCCCACTGGTGCTCGAGGACACCCCAGGGACACTGTCACCTCTGCAGCATTTTGCTGCCGAGTCCTGGGCACGCTCCCACAGGGGCAGCGGGCAGCACCGCTGTGCAGATGTAAGAGGAGATCTTGTTTCTCTCAACCTGAAACCATTTCCTTTCCCCCACCGCCCTCCCTCCCCTCGCCCCCTAATTCATCCCTGGGGTTTTAATATCTATTTCTCCAAGTGCCACGGGCCAAATTTACTGCTCGCATAACTCCACCAACTTCAATGGGGA
>NW_010205108.1:4623-75010 GCF_000695765.1 Mesitornis unicolor | reverse complement strand
GTTTAGGGTGCTCCAAGGAGGCGTAAGTAGGAGTGATGTGATGGAATTGAGTAAAGGAAAATATAGTCTGACTGTCAGGAAGAGTTTCCTACCAGCGAAATCTATAGACTGTGGAAGTTTCCCCTGGGAACAAGCAGAAACCAAGTTGCTGAAGTCATTTTAAAACAGCACAAGAGAATAGGAAATCAGCCCGGTGACTGGCCAAAAGGAAAGGCGAGATGACATAATGCTACTTCTCCTTCTCCAGTTTCTGTGGCTGCGTTGCTTTGTCCATGGAATTATTTTCACGCAACTCGATTTCTCCTTGTTTTTCGAGTGACGCGACAGCCTTTGCTGCTTCTAAATAAAGAGGTTTCAGTTCCTCCACCTAATTCTGTCCTGGATTACAGTGATACCCGCTGCAGTCCTGTTAGTTCTCCTGTTACTACTGAAGCTTACAAACCTCTTCTGGGGTATTTTCAAGCTTCTTCCCTGACTTACCTGAGTCTTTAGCTCCAGTTCTGTACAAAATGAGTCAGCCCTATTTGGGAATAATGGCAGAGCTCATCCAGGCCAACGTCGAGGTGTGCTGCACTACGGAAGCCATCAGATCGGTAACTTACTGGCATGCAGGAGGGACACCAGGGATGGAAATCTCCTATCTGCAGGGATCCTTCAGGCAGACTCTTGGTAGATCATCTGCTGGAAAATCACAAAGGGAATCAGCACATGGTGAAACGTGGCTTTCCCCAGTGACTTCTGGGTTTGATAACCACTGCCTGCCCATTTCGGGCTTGGTACAGAGAACCAGGTCTGCCCATGCAGTGGGCACCCCAGCCACACTCCAGGGGCTTTGGCAATCTCTTGCCCACAGGATTTCCTAATGAATTTATGAATGACTTAACATTCACTCACCGTCTCAACATCAGCAGCTTAAAGCCCTACTGCTAGCCACCTCCTACCTTGCACAGTTCCCACATAATTACAGATTAGAACCAGCTAATTTTTATTTTTGTAAAGCTGTCAGAGATCTATGTTTGTTATTATTGTCTCCTAGGTTGCCAGTTGCATAAATACATATGTAAAAACCCCTTTGATCTCTTAAGTATAATGACACAGATTTATCAAATGTTTGCCTTTTTCTGTCTCTTTGAAAAGGCTGATTTATGGAGTGCAGTCCCTACCTCCCTTCCTCTCTTGAAATATGAAGTGTTTGTGAGCAGCCAAGGTAATATTTAATATCCTGCCAAGAATCCTTTGCACTTCCTAACAAATGAACTACAACCTAGCCAAATGGCTCACATCTGTTTAGCCTCTTCTCCTTTTTAACTAAACAAATTAGCATTAGAATACCTGGGAGGCACACAAAGTCCCTTTCTAGATGACAGAACACAGACAATTATTAGCAAGGGGAGTAACTGTACTGAAAGGCGCAGGCATGGACCTAGCAGATGTTTTCACATCTCCTGTAGTGTCCATGAATGACCCGCACCGCGGCGGACACGCTGCCACGGCCTTTTGAAGTGGGCGAGGAGTCCATTCACGGTCCCCTTCTGAATGAAATGAAAGGCAGAAGCCTCGGCTGGTTAAATGTTTCATTTAAACCACTTCCAGCAAAGATCAGTTTTGCTGGGTGGTTTTTTCTTTCCTCCCCCCATAAATGGCTAAAATTGAGAGCATCGCCCCACTCCTCCCCACCCACGCGCCAAGCTTGGAGAGAGCGTCCTGCTCAGGAGGCGACAGGCAGCTCTGATTTTATTTCTATTTTCACTGGTGGTTTCTCATCCCAAGAGCATCAAACCACCCAGCCCCATTGCCCTTCCTCTCTGTGAAATAAGGTGTAATGGGTTATTTGGGTTTTAGAAGAATTGCAAGGCGCAAATGAACATCTGCAAAGGACATTTTGAATTATTTCAGGCTCCTGCAGCCTACACATAGGCAATTACAGACTCACAGCCCTCCAACCACGCAGGGCCTTTCAAGCACCCCTGTTCCTGCTGGAGTCTCAAACACCTTTTAATCAGAGGGTCAGGAGCAGGTTTTGGGGCTGCAGCGGGACGGGATGGGGTGAGACTGGGCTCTCCACTGATTCATTGCTGGAGGAAGGAGCCAAACGAAACACAGGATTTATTAGGGCTAACACTTAGCTTTTGTTGTAAATGTTTTGAAAAAGAAAACACTCTGAAGCCTCACAGAGATACTGCTATTAATATATCATTCGAATAACAAGTGATTAAAACCAACAACAGTGACTATGAAAATGTGGCTTTGTAGCTCTGGACCGCATGGGACGCAGCAGGGAAAATCATTATGAACATAGCAGCGGGGTGCAATTATAAATAAAAACAGCTCTGTAAAGGCTACAAAAGCAGCAATAATCAGTCCAGTCTGCGGTTTAGTAAGGGCTAAAGGCATTTACAGAAGGTGCTATTTGTTATCAGAGACAGGAACACCACTGGATCGAGGGGTGCAACTTCAGGATAAGTCAACAGAGGGAGTTCACTGCCATCGCAGCCCGCACATCTCTGCCAGCGGCCAGGATGGCTGCGTGTCTGTCTGTCTGTCCAGCACGGCCCTGCTGCAGTCCCCACTGTAAGCAAAGCGTGTGAAGGGCCAGTGGTGCTGGAGGAGGCTTGCTCACTTAGAGCTGCAGGGTTTGGAGGTGTCTTTGGCACCGGGCATGGCTCTGAGCGGACCCTAGCCAGGCCAAGTCCTGCAGGTGGTTCACACTGCTGAGGGCCTTCCTTGTGGTGGCTCCTCATCTCACCCACGGGCAGGTTGTGAACGTCCTCGAAGGCAACGGGAGCGGAGAGCAGTGCAAATGCTGCTGCCTATGCTTGGTGACTCCTGGGGACCAGACTTGCCAGGCAGCGGAGTGGCAGCACAGAGGACAGATCCCTTTCCATACCCAAACACAAGCATTTGTCACCTACTGGGAAGTCCTGGAGCCAGCACCCGGGCTGGCCAAGGTCCCCGGGGCAACCGTCGGGTGGAAATGGACCCGGACCCCATGCAGTGCTGGGAGCACAGGGCAGAGCCGCCACGTCTGCCCCTTCTTCCACAGCGCTCTTGCCACTGCTCTTTTGCGGAGCAAGGAGGTTTAATCAGCCTCACCCCCAACACATCACCAGCTCCTGCCAGCCCTTGCTCCTGTTGAAAGCCAAGTGCGCAAAACACTTGGCCCTTCATAGCAGGCCAGAGACATCAGAGCGGGGAGAAGTTATCTAAATATTCCTCTCTGCTGCTGAGTGGCCCTGGGCACCCCTCTTCCCCACAGCGTGCCTCAGTCCCTTCTGTGCTGTCTGGGAGTGGTCTGGTGCAGGACTGGCCAAGGGGCAGTGCGTGGGTCACCCAGCCCTTTGGCTGCTCCACGGTGCAAACCTCCAAGTTCAGCCGATAAACTCAGGCTGTTCCCTTCCCCGCTTGGACACTGTCCAGCAGCTCCCCTGGAAGCGCAGCGGAAATGCCTTAATCACCTCGTTTGCATCTCTGTTTCAAGTTTAATTTGATACAGGGCCTCCTCTCCCCAGCCAAAAAAAAAACCAAAATCCCAGACATCTCCCAGCCTTTCTCAGCAACACAAATCTTGCTCTTTATCATTGCTCAGAGGACAAAGAGGAGTCCCTGTACCAGGCACCCCTTTGCGAATGAGCATCGCCTGCCCTGTGCCCACCTGCATCTGGGCAGCCGGTTCCCGCTCATGGGGACAGGAGGGTTGGGGTGGAGCCTGTTCTCCCCTGGCAGCATGGTCTGGGCTCTACTCCTTTTCCACCCAGGGATGTCCCTTTCCCTCTGCCTCCTTCTTGCTTTTTGGAGGAGGAAGATGGGCAAGATGGCCCTACTGGTCCCAGTTAGGGAGAGTTTGGTCAGACTGGGAGATCAGAGTCCTTCTGTTTCCAATCACTCAGGGCAATTCCCCAGTCTGTGTTTCTGTTTGAGGAAAAGACAGTCCAGCTCCAGCTGCAGTTTCGATGGGTACAAGCAATGTGTTTTATAGCACGTTTTGTGAAAAAAATGTCTCAAAGGGAAGCTGTAGTTACCAGAGAAAGTGTTAAAATAGAGAGCAGGGGACAGACAGAACATTGCCATGTGGCTCAGACAGCAAAACCATGGGGAAAAAACCTCAACCTCCAAACTGCCCTGGCCTGTGGGGCCACACATGCTGCCGAGACACAGGAACGCATCCCTGTGGGTAATGCACTCTGCCCTGCTCCATGGGCATGGCTGAACCAGGGCTCCTGGAAAAATGGTAATGCATGTGGGAATTTATCACTACTTTTCCAGCTGTAGGAGGGATGGACAGGCATCCTCCTTCCCAGGCACCTCTTTCTAGTCCCTGTGCTCCCCTAAAGCATGAGGACCATGGTAGCAGCTCCCTGACAGCTCCCTGGTACAGTCTGTGCATCGTGCACTCAGAGCATCTCTTTGGAGGTAGAATTGTACAATCATTTGGTTGGCAAAGACCTCTAAGATCAATGAGTCCAACTGTAAATCCTATACTGCCAAGTCCACCACTAAACCACGTCCCTAAGCACCAAATTTCCCCATCTTTTAAACACCTCCAGGGATGGTGACTCCATCACTTCCCTGGGCAACCTGTTCCAGTGCTTGACCACTTCCAGTGAAGAATTTTTTCCTAACCCTCCCCTGGCACAAGTTGAGGCTGTTTCCTCTTCTCCTATCACTTTTCACCTGGGAGAAGAGACCAATACCCACCTTGCTACACTCTCCTTTCAGGTAGTTGTAGAGGCATTTAGGAGCAGTAACCTTTCAGGGACACAGGGAAACATGTGGTACCTTCCCAGAACAGATAAATCCACCAACCTGAGCTCGCTGCCAAATCATCAGTTCTTGCTGCAAGGCCCGGAGGTGCCAGAACTGGTTAGGAGCAGTAGGAAAAACATCTCCACGTTGTGGGAAAAGAGCTTGGTTTGCCAACCTTGTTCTGTGAAACAGTCGAACTGCGCCTTTTTGAAGCACTGGAAACTGAACCCCAGCCTGAGGCGCTGACCCAAGCTGGAAAATCTTCGGCGTGAACAGTTAAAGTCTGCAAGCAGAAAAGCAGAGGTGATGGAAAGCGTACAAGGCAGAGCTGCCGGGAGATATCCTTGCCAGCTCTTTTAAACACATGTACTCCTGCTGGCGGTCTAAATGGCTTTGGTACACTGTATACACGCTGTGCTCAAAAGACCTCCTTTTCTTGGGGTCAGTGAGGATTTGACCGCTCTGGGCCTGACAACAGCCTTTTGAGGGGCAGGCACCCTTGTGACATGCAATCCAGACCAGAGCGAGCTCTAACAGGGCACTGTAACTGTCTCATGTTCAAGAAATACCACAAGCTCAGTCGACAGAAAGGAAGGCAGCTCCAAAGCTTGCTAAACCTTGTGTTGAAGCCCTAAAAGTCTGCAGTACGTTAATTTCAAAGGGGACTAAAACACAGCAATGGAAGCACCCTGTCAGTCGCAGTCTGAGGGGCTGCCATGGAGGGGGATCCTTATCAGTGACCCCAAAACTCCATTGTCATCTTTGACTCCAAACTACCACCATGCACTCTGTGAGATGCTGAACACTGGAACCAGGCTCTGACTTGTTCTTGGCAGGGCCAAGGGCTGGACGTGCACCCATGGGGAACAAGCCCTGTCCTGCAGCACTGACCTCCTCCATGACTGAGAAGAGAAATAGCAGCACTAAGAGGCAAACAACCGACCCAAGGCCACGCACCCTGCATCCCAGGAGCCCTTGCCAGGGCTGGCTCTTTGCCTGGTTAAGAAATACCACAATGAGAAACGCCACCGGGGAGAGCCTGCAATGGAGCTTCTAGCGTTACCACGTCCCGCAGAGCTGCTTGGTAGGAAAACAGTGCTGATATTTCTGTTTAAAAGCAAAGTGTTCCGTAGACAGCCTGTGTTTCCAAGGAAAGGGGAATATCTAATCACCTCTGGAGAGCAACCAGGACAACACGCTTTCTATCTGTAATGATAATTTCTCATAGTATCACTCTGTTTCCATTCCTTGTCTCGTGGGATCGTCAGATCTGCAAAGGACGTGTGTGTTTTGTGTAAGCCTTGAAATGCCATGGCCTGGCTGAGCGGGAAACGCTGCTGGAGCCAGGAGAGTGTGAATGTGTTACTCTGCTGGGGCAGATTATATCCAAGATTGATACAGGAAGCGAGAAAAAAAATAACCCGTTGGGGGAAACGAGCAGGGAAATAGCTGTGTGTGCAGGGATTGGGTTTCCTCCTTCGCGCTGGAGCAAAGCGCAGAGTCCTGCCGACTGTCCGGCTGGTGGGGGGCCTGTCACGCCGAGGTGCTGCAGAGGGTTCACGCGGGACCCAGGGGCTTGAGGTCACTTGACAACTTGGGGCCACTCAGCCACACAGCTCAGCTGCTCATGGTGCACTGCGAGGAGAACCTTGGGCTGAGGTGAAGTGATTTGGGGAAGGTCAGAGCAAAGGAGAGACCTGGGGGGGGTGTCAAACCATTAGTCATTGCTGTCTTTACAGGGCCATACAGAAATGGGTTTGGGACTGACAAAAACATGACTCACCCAACGAGGCAAAATCTCATTGCCCCTATTTTACAGCTGGACCGCATTTCTCAAACGGAGATCTGGAAAGAATGCAGATCCCCTGAGCCTTAGGGCTACTGTTTTATCCACAAAACCACACAAGAGGTTTAAAGTCCCTACGGACTAAAACCAGCATCATCCTCTGGAGTCACTGGCTCAGATTCTTCTGCAAGCATCAGTATAGGCTTCTGGTGGTGCACAGCTGCCCACTCTAACAGCAGCACCTCGGTGGGACACCCTCAGCCACCAGCAGACCTGGGGCTTGGAAGGAAACGGCACACCGCTGCTGTTTTTTTCACTACCACATAAATAGCAGGTATTCTCTAGGAGGACCAATTCATGGGGAGATCCTGAGTAACCAGGATAAGAGGATGAGAGAACCAACTTATATTCAAGTTCTCCACACAAGATAAGGAAAAAAACATTGCAATTCTACATAGGAACCACTGGTTCAGATTCAAGGAGCTGTGCAAAGCTCGATGCTCGCCCAGCCCAGGACTGAGACGCCGGAAGCCCAAGGTTCACTCTGGGCACTGCCCTGGCTGGACAAAGTGATCACAGCCGGACACTCCTGCCCCTCTCCTGCCTCTTCCCCTGCACAATTTGGGCAGCAACATCAGCAATGCTGCAGTGGGGATGGCTGGCACTGATCCTTCATCTACAGGGACCATAAACACCTCTGGCTGAGGGCAGACAGGTCAGTATTTCTGTCATTTCCATAGCGGCACATATTGAAAAGGACACCTGAGAGCACGTGCTGTACTGTCCATCTGTAACCAAGATTTCAGTTTGGCAATGTTTTTATTTTCAAAGCACGTACAACAGCAAAAATTCCTAAAGGCAGTAAAATGACAGTAGATGACTTCATCCATACCTGATACACGTCCATTTTGGAGCATGGCAGAGAGCACCTTTTAGGTGAGAAAAGCTTTTTTTTAAAAAAAAAAATAAAAAAAAATTAAAAAAAAGAAAAAAGAAGGGTATTTCTTACCTTTAAATCCCAGATCCACTCATTCTAAAACCACACTGTCCCTCCAGGCCAGACCAACTGGGTGTGGAGATGCTGGTTCAACTCTGTGACCTGCATTTTGCAGACACTCGGTGATGATTATAAAGCTCCTGTCTGGCTCTAAAACCTGTGAATGTTACACATTTTGGCCCAAGAAATGAAGATGACTGCCCTTCAGAGCTAAACCACAGGCATCTCCTTTGGGCCTTTAATCAAAGCAGCATTTGCCAGGCCAGCACCCCAGCCTTGCAGGCCATCCTGAAGCCCAACTCTGTAATGGCTTCGGAGAAAACCACAACCCCCTGCTTCAGCACCGCTTTCTGCCTCTGGGAGCAGAACGTGTGGGTTTTGTGAGCCCCTCTCCCAGCAAAAGGTTGTCCAAATTCTTCAGGTTTGCACAAACCCTCTCCACTCACACGCATCTTGGTTTCAGTGTACTTCTTGCACAACAAGGCAGTATTTCACAACCTGTCCTTGCCCTTGCAGTGATCAAGAAAAGTATTGTTGCTGTGAGAAATGCCACTAAATTATCAAATACCTTTGCAATTAACTGAACTGTACCAGAGCCTCAATCATAAATGAATTGTTTAAACAGATTTTGAGCATTCATCTTTTTTTTTTGTACAGTACACACTTTATTGCAGAGAAGATGATGCATTTTAAAAACAAATTCAGGAGTTGCAGGTTCCAGACATTTCTACCAAGCGTGGCCCAC
Source organism: Mesitornis unicolor (assembly GCF_000695765.1). Classification (NCBI taxonomy): domain Eukaryota; kingdom Metazoa; phylum Chordata; class Aves; order Mesitornithiformes; family Mesitornithidae; genus Mesitornis; species Mesitornis unicolor. The sequence goes on along the minus strand of NW_010205108.1, from coordinate 66,739 downwards.
AGTAACTCGAGTACAACGGAGTCTGTCGAACAAACAGCAAGAGGGAACTCAATCCTGTCACCTGTAATCACTCCAGAGTCACAAAACCTTGCAACCCGTTATTTAAGAGCCGTGTAAAACAGGTGGCTCTGCTCCTGCGAGCACCTCTGCGTGCAGAGCAGAAGTTAACCCAGTTGCTGCTGATTTACACCAGCGTAACTGAGACCAGAAATGTGTCTTCTATCATGAAAGCAACCAGTGAAGATTTGATGTCAGCGTGATACGCACATGGTGGCAGATTTGTGACGTTTCCTGAAGGGCTTTGTTTGGGATCAGACTAGAGACACCGACTCCCATTTCAGGTATTACTGTGTCTTTGGGCTGATGCACAACTGTGCTGCCCAGTCCCTCTCCACATGGGAAAGGAATCTTGGCGTGAAAACGCACCAAGTGATAACAGGCACTAACGGCCACAATAAACCGTAACACAGCTGCTGCCTACCCTGGACACTGCTGCATTTTGGGAGCATCCCAGTGGGTCACAGCCAGCCCGAGGTGGGATCACAACCATGTTAGACTGCGCTTAGAAATGTTCTTCAGCGTATCAGGTAATGAAGGGGACGCATTTTCCTAGTGAGACCACACACAGTAACTGCTTTTGAGAGACACTGGCTACATCAGGAATTTGAACAGTATAATGTTAGATAAAAATCCCAACCTTTTTTTCTGTAAAATGTGTTTTCTTCCTGATTACACACCTCAAAAGTGAGGCCTTCTCTCTCAGCCGCCACGGTGGGACATTAAACACAGTTCAAACTGCCGACGCAAGTCCAGAGGACGCTGAGATTGCCTGGGCTGGCACAAGACACATTAGCATAGAAAAATTTTAAAACTGCCAGAGTCTCAGACCTGGTTCTCATCTCCGACACCTTCTCAAAGCTTCACCGACATAAACCGCAATGGCAACTTTTACCAGCCGAAGATCTGACAGAGGGCTCAAACCATAATGATGTAAAACCACTCGGGAGTCAGAAATGCCCCGTGCTGGATGTGCAGCAGTGACGCAGTGTGCTCAGGGTGTCTGGTACAGGAGAGCCGTTCACCTGGAGGGTGTTTAATTGCTGATGTGTGGTGTGCTGAAAGACCGTTTGCTTTACTCCTTTAGCATTGTGCCAGCTATACGAAAGCTAAAAATCTACTGGGGTGAATGGGAACCTTGAGAAAAGTAACCGATCGAAAAAAAGCCACAGCAACTGAAGGCTTCTGCGTAATAACAGAGCAAGGATGGCACAGATCAAGACAAGAGTTGACCCAACCCACCATGTGCCTCAAAGCTTAATTTGGAAAGGGTGCTTGGGGAGCAGGGGTGATAAATCATTCATCCGTCGCTTCCTGACTGCTTTGCCAAGGCTGCTGGCGCTGGCAGTCAGTACATGTGCGTGTGTGACTCACTAAAACCTACCCACGAGATGAGAGACCACGACTCACGGAGGCTTTGAAAGGCCACCTCAAAGCAAAGTGCTTCTGACATAGGCTAAACTGTAATTTGTGATGAGTGAGCGAGCCTGAGGCCCGCGAATGCCTTAAGATCTCGCGTCTATTCCCTTTCAGAAGAAAACAGAAAATTATCACATGAAGTGGTCGCTAGGCACAAATGATTCTTCTTCAAACAGATTCCCATAGGTTTCCCCCTTGTAACTACTAAAATATACTACCTGACGTGTCACGAGGACGACAAGTAACTGACATTTAAGGCAATCTAATTTCCATAGCCCTCCCGCGACTTCCACCGAGCACATCGCCTTTGTCTTCCTTCTCCAGGAACGACTTCTTGCACGTGAACATGACAAGCAGCAGCATTGGCAAATGCCACAGGCTGCAGAAGAAGAGCTTCCTGGAGCTGCTGCGGTCTGCGTCCCTGTAGAACCGAAAGCCGAGGTAGGAGATGTAGAGGTTAATAGGGAGCGAAATGATGGGGAAAGTCCACGTGGTCAGGTCGAGAACAGGAGCCAGCGTTGAGAGTCCGATTAAGGCCAAGCAGTGACGCAAGGCCACCCGCCTGCACAGCCCTGGGTGGGTGACAGACATCATGCAGTACCCCCCTCGGGAGTACTCTTCCCGCAGGCCCCAGCTCAGGGCGTTGAAGTGAGGGAACTGCCAGGAGTAGAGGATTCCTCCCAACAGCAACGCACCTGCAGGGGGAGAGAGAAGGAAACAAGCATTAGAGGGCCACCAAGAAGCGCTATGTGAAGAGCTCTGCAGATTCGGGTGGTGTCTGCAGAAAAGCTGTGCTATGAACCTGCTACGCTGCTCTGTGCAGAAGACGAGGCACGCTCTGTAAGATCACGCATGCTCTGGTTTTAATGGCATTTACATAGGCTTGCACATGGTGGCTCTTCTGTTTTTTGGAGTACTTAATTTGGAAAGCATTTCATCAAGTCACTTCCTCCTAACGAATCACCACTAATTGGTTTCTGCACCAATTCAGTCTCTACCTGAGGGAAGATGGATGCAAATGAAGCAAAGTTGAGCAAAAGACTGTTTTCCTGGGAGCCTCCAGCTTCCACTGGTTCCCAAGCTGATGTGCCCAGAGCAGAGCGCCACATTGACCTGAACAGGGAGCCCAGCTCGGTGGCAGCAGAACAGGGGGACAAACTGTTTCCTCCTGAGAACAGGGAAAGCACCAGCAATCTGGCAGCCTGCAGCATGGTTGAGCTTTGTGTTTGCCCATGGCGTGAAGCGAGGGAGATGCTCACAGCACAGGAGCGCCTGGATCAAGGCCCTCGGGCAGGTGGCAGAACCAGCAAGAAACCACTGATGAGGTGACAGAAGACGGAAAACTTTTACCCCTTCAAACTCATTGTAGGAACTTCTAAGTAGTTTGATCAAGTCACTATCACAGCAATGAACTACTTTTACATTTTAAAAGGAGCGATGGAAGGACCGCATTTTTCACAGCTATCCTCAGGACATGGTACAGGGCTTATCAAGGCAGAAGCAGCTTATTATGCTGATTTCAGCAAGCTTCAAGGAGGCCCTCAGACTAAATTCCCCTCACTAATTTTGTCTGAAGACACAAAAAATCCCCCAAGGCTGTTGCACATTATGAGCATTCCTGGATTTTCCTTTTGTTTCCCCAGCTCCCAAACACTCTGCTCCAGCATTAACACTTTCTTTGCATCTCCTTGCCTCCATAAGCTCATTTCTCTATGGAAACTACTTCTTGGTTGGAGCCACAAATCTATCATTTTCTTAATGACTTGACAGAAACAGAAACACTTATGGGCACACAGGTTAATGTATTTAAATTCTTCCCCAAATGCTCACTTCTTCCCCAGCCACTACTCAGGCTCTGACAAAGACCAAGTCACTGTCTCCTTTGAACTGCTTTGTGGTTCACGTCTTCTCTCCATCTGTCCTGGCTGTACATTCCTTGGGGCTGTCCATGCCTTATTCTTGTCTTAAACACCACACCTAACATTGGTGCTGTCTTGCAAATAAAAATTATTATAGTTTGCAAAAGAGCCTTATCAACCACTGAAGGAACAGCCCACTACACGTACTGCAGGTTTCCAGTAAGACCCAGTAGTGGTATAAAAGATTCATCTCATTACTTCTTAAAATGAGTAAGAAGAACTCCATTAGGTGAGTAAGTAAGACCCAGTAGTGGTATAAAAGATTCATGAGTAAGAAGAACTCCATTAGGTGAGTGCATGCCTCTCAAAGTTGATCCCATGAAGCATGGAGATAGATGCTCACTTATCGGGCAAGCAGCTTTCAGAACAACACTGTCTGCTATGAATTGCAGGTGATTGCCTGGACTACGGCCCAAAGCGCTCACAAATCCTGCCACTTGATCCTACCAAAGCTGACTTTCAGGATGTGGATGCTTAGCACCTTCTCTAAATTGGAAACTTTTAAGACAGTTGAAAATGGTGCACCCCAAAATTACCATTAATTTCAGAAGATTATGGTAACAAAAGTAATTTTGGCCCTAACCAAACAGGATTTGATTCAGGTCTGCTGAAACCTAAGGCCGTAGCTCTACTGAAACAAACTGAAGTAATATGTAACCAGAGTAGGGATCCCTAACCGAGAAGCAATGGGGAAAACATTCCTGCAATGTGTCATTCTTTAGGTTTTTCCTATTCTTGTAAAACACATTACCGGAGGCAAGATCCTGACTGTGATAAACCTAAGACAGGAATATTTTTCAAGTTTCACATCTGAAGTGCTTCAGAGACATTAGCTTGTCATTTTTCAGAACACAGGGAAAGGTAAGCTACAATTATCCATCAGCTGAGGAAACGTAAGTAGATGGAGCCGGGGCCAGGGTTCGGAGGCAGAGGCTGTCCCCGCTTCCTACGGCTCCGGAGCAGCGGCTTTGCATTTGGCATGTGCTGCATCCCTGCGTTTCGGCTGTAACGCAGGCTTTGCTCATTCAATTGTTCAACTGTTGCGTGCAGCCAAGCTTCAAACACACCCTAAACCTCAAACACACAAAAACCTTTAACAGTTCTCTAACTATAACACCATTTTAAAAAAAAAAGTCATCTGGAGAAACTTTTAAACACAAACAGACCAACTAAACTACTTGAGGCTGGATTCCCATTTACAAAGCTCTGGTTTTTACATGAAAGCCTTTGGAATTTAATTACTTTGATTACATTACAACCATTGGGATAATTGATATTTTACAGAGAGGCTGAACAGTAAAACAATTTAATAGCCCATTATGAAGATTTTAACTGATCTTTTTGTTAGTTTCTCACGTGCCTTGGACATCCCGTAATTTCCTCTGCCCAGGCTGAGGTTGTCAGGTTGTCACAGATTTTAAGGTGTCACATAAGACTGATGACTTGCAAAGTGCAGCACACACTACAGTACAATTCAGCATCAAATGAGCCCACAGTAGGAATCCTGTCAAGCCCAGAGCAGACACTGTAATACACATTAATTACTAGATGAATGTTAACTATGTCATAATTAGGTCAGCAATGTTTTTAAGCAATACTACAGCAAGTCTAACTCTGGAGAATTACCTGGTTCAAAACAGCACAGAGCCTACTCTGCAGCTTCTGTGCAGTTCCCAGCAGTCTGAGAACTCAGTTCAATCAATGCAGATCTCCTTTTTCTCTACAGAGTTTATAATTCAGTGAAGACCAGACGAGGTGGTTTACAACTGGAGCACGTGGAGCTGGCAGGGCACTTGCAGAAGCAGCAGCAGCCGCTGGAGCAGAGCCATCGCCAGCACCCAGGGACACCGCATCCTTGGCATGTGGAAAACCCGAGCACAGGTGGGCTGACAGCAGTTCATCCCAGATATCCCAGCTTTTCCACAAGTGCTTATAAATTGCAAGATCATACGTATCTGGCTCCTGGATATCCCAAACTCTTTGGCCTTTTTGGCCCAGATTTTAATAGCTGCCAGTTTAGCCCATTGATCACCACTTCCAAACTCTTCACTTCTCCAAGTGAGAGAACCTGGCACAGCTATGAACAGATGCTTATAAATCCCAATAACTTGGCAGATGAGACCTGTTTGATTTTGGACAAAAAATGAAGTCTATTTAAAACAGGGCCCAGGTCTCAAATATTCTTTCACTCTTGTGTGCAAAATAGGTATAAAACGTTTTCTCGTTGAGCTCTTAATTCTTTAATCACCTTGTACTATCTTAAATAATCTCAGAAGTTACAGGACTGCAGAGAACCTGGTAGGTCCTATGGCATCCACAGAGTTAAAGATAAAGAACAGATTTTACAGTTCATCATGAATTTTAAGGTTAAGCTATTATTTCTTTTCTGAAATTCTTTTATAAGTATTTAAACAGTAAAAATATATCTTTTTTTTAATAAACAAGAACAAGCTGAGATTTTTATTTTAATATCTAAGATAAAGCCAAAATGTCAACTGATGTTGAAGAAAGCAGAAAATGCTTCTTTCTTTTTGTAAATATATTTTTATCTAGTGAAATACTGAAGCTTTATAAATTGCACTTTTCCTAAAACAAACAAGGCAGTAAATTCCACAGTCATTCAGAAACTGCTTGGCAAGACAGTTTAAGGTTCAACAAATCTGGGTAAGACTTGGAAGTAACTGTGAGAAGAGACTTCCAAAAGCAACCAGCAATTCTGGGCTTGCAAATGACAGTAGCTGACAGTCCAATTTTCAGAATTACAAGAACAAGAATGTCAAGAATGCCACACGGTACCTCTGAACTTTGATTAAAATTTTATGCTTTATTCCTTTTACAGCAATTTATGACAACCCCATATGCTGGACGGTCCAAATCTCTGGCAAGGGACCAATGTCAGTGCCTGAGCCCATTGAGTCCTTGTCCTCTCTGCTAAGAAGAGCACCCAAGAGCAGGGAACTGGAAGGTGGCTTTAGGGTGTAAGTTCTTGAGGGAGAGCAGAGCAATCAGGTAGCAACAGCTTCTTGTCCTCTGCACCCTGGGAACCTTGATCAGGGACAAAAAGTGTGGGTCCCCCCCCATACTCTAGGTTATGGTTGGACTTGATGATCCTAAAGGTCTTCTTCAACCACATGGTTCTATGATACTCAAGAAGGAATGGGCACGTTCAGCCGCTGAGCTAACACTGCCAACAGAAATCAAGCCGGTAGCATCGTTCTGAGCAAACCGTTTCATTCACGTAAAGCAACCTGAGGACTGCAAACCTATTTTCTCATCCACTAAAGGGCAGAAGTAACGTTTGGATCCTGCTTGACTGCCTCCTGCTGAGGATGCCACTCTCTTAAGCAGCGATTTGAAATATGCCTCTTTCATGCTGGCAATACCTTTCATCATCAAAGAGCTTTCTACATCGTACAGTTGGCACACGGAGCAGTAGCCGTGACTTCGCCCGCAGCTGAATTATTTCAGCTGTCAGCTTTAAGCAAGGCAGAATAGTTTGGGATGATCCAACCGAAACTCTCAAAAAGATTTCTGAAGGCAAGTTCTCTCAGGGCAGAAAAGAACTTGAGCTATGAGAGGGCACAGGCCGGGGCACAGTGTGTTGGTGGAGCACCAGCCTCCGAGCAGAGCCAGCTGGAGTCCAACCAACCCAGGCAGGCAGAAGAGCACGGTCCTGTCTGCACAAGTCAAGGCAAACACCTCCAGGGTTATCTACAGAGACTGCTGTGTCGACAGCGTGCTCCTGGAAGCACACCAGAGGATGAACAACTGCTTATCCTTCTTGTCGTTCTTTAGACAGCACACGGTGCCTTCCCTCTACACAGTGCTCTGTGAGCTTCTTGTATCACTTCTGAGTTCTAGACAGGACAAACACCTATTTGCTTAATCAATAAAACAAAGAAAAATGGGAGAGCTGATCTGTAGCATCAATTTGAGAATGGATTCACTCCTTCTGTCTTTGCTTTGGTGCTGCATATGTATGACTGGGAAGTGGCCAAGCAGGCATTAAAATAAACATGGAATGGTTAAAATATCAGCTCCAAAACAGATGTTGAAATCTTACTGCATTTCCCAAAGCTGGTGTTTACTGCCTTGGCAACCTAAGAACGTTGTTTTGCTTAAAGCACAATTTTAGTAATTCTTCTGCCTTGAATAATGTGAAGGAATTTTAAAATTATTTCCAGACCTTGGTAGCTCCCTGACTTATTAGAGGAAAGCACCGGCCTTTTGTTTCTAGGAAACTGGTCTGAGTTTGGCTGCTGTCAGGAGTGGAAGGCCTTGGTAGTCTGGGCTCAGGCTTTTAATGGATCCGAGTCAGGAAACTACCACACACCGTTTTACTTGATAGCACACAACTGGCTCTCCTCCCTTAAAAGATGTTGAACAAATTACTCCTCTTTAATCTAGACAAGGTAGATTAGTGCTCAGAGGCTTGACTTGGTCCAGCTGTATCCACCTGCTTGTGAGCAACTGCGCTGTCTCAGACTGCATTTTTCACCTTTTCTAGAGGAAATTCAACATAACAAGTCCAAACCTCTTCACTGTGGTCCTGCATGATTTTTACAAGATGTTGCGCTCACAGGAAACATACTGGATACATCCCCAAAGCTTTTATTTTCTATCTTTTCTTCTGTGCTTGTTCATAGCAAGTTTAACACAATAGTCATCCCCAGAGATTTCTAACTATGCAGCAATTATGGGAGTAAAGAAAGATTCTGAAGTCTCATTAAAGTCTTGTTGCCCACGGCAGATTTGATGTAACATTAAACACCCAAAGATTACTTGGAGGAGTTGGTACAAATATTCAGAGTGGTTTGGAGAGTCCCGTCCCTAGCACAGCTCTACTGTCCTGATACATAAAGACTGGTTTATTGAGCTGGCGGTGGCATTTTCTGTTAGTGAAGGGGACTAACAGGGGAGATGTTAGGGGAGATGGAAGGTGCAATAATTACTGTCTTTCCTTCAGCTCTTTTCAGTGATGGAAAATGACTATTAGGGTAAATCAATCAGCCTTTGATTACAAGTGTTCAAGATACTGCCCTGATACATCACTCCTGAGGAAAAATGTTACCTGCTCTTTAATGTCTCCCATTGTCTCTGGGAGTAGACAAGGGATTAACTCTACAAAATTTACATCTTAATTTGTGATTACGAAGCCTTCTCAAACACAAAGACATTTGGGAATTCTCTAGTCATGAACCTTAACCAAACTGATGCAATTTCCCCCTATTTTACCACCGCAGCATTTCCTACATTAGCCTCACAACAAGACAACAACCGGCACTTCTGCTCCCACTGGAAAACAAAAGCAGATGCTACAGCTTGTGTCGGATGCCACGTGAGCAGCCGAGCAGCCTTGAGGAGGAGAAAAGGAAAAGTATCGCTTCGGAAGCTTTGCACAAGGTCTCCGGGCTGCACACAATGGTCCCGGCTGTCAGCGTGGGCACGCACAGCCCCGCGCGCGGCCCTAATTGTGCGCCTTCAAGGTTACGTGGTCACGTAAACGAAGGGCGAGGAGGAAAACACTGAGAAACTCAAAAGCTTCATGGTCATGGGTCTCAATAGCTGCTTCTTTTGAAGGATGGCACAAAAGGCTCGTGGAACAGGAGCGTCTCGGGGCTGCGATAGACTCCTCCGCTGTGGCACATAAAGGGAAGGGGATGTCAGTTGTGTGTACGCCGTGTCTGCAAAACAAAAGAACGATCCTCGGCATCCATCACAAATGGGGAATGAAGTTGGCAGTGGGGTTTTTCACCTCGAGGGAGCTGCCTTTAACAGGAGGAAACCAGATGTCCTCAGGTACACCGGCCACGCAAAGAAAAGCTGTGTGCATATGGATACACGCAGGCACACACACTTTGTGTACAAGGCACAACAGGTTATTACGGCCAAAAGCCTCACAGGGAAACACCTTTCATTATACAGGCAAGGCTGAGAAAAACGACGACGCCGTATGTAATTTGTCTTACTTAACCCCAGCAACATATGCCATAAAAAAAGCAAGCCTGTTGGGTAAGATGAAAACAGTGTCTTTGCACAGACCATTCGTTATGTGCAAATACGTTTAGGAAGTATTTGCTCCAGCAAACGCCAGACTCTGGAGAGGGCTGCAAGCCTGCAGAGCCAGGGGCTCCTCATCACCTGCCTCTTCCAGGCTCCGCTGGGGCTCCCACTAACCCAAGGATGGGAGTCCCTCCTGCAGACGCCCCCAGCCTGCTTCTCCTGTGGGCCTTGTGTCGCACACCCAGGGCACGGGGGCTGCTACACAGCCCCGTCTCTTCCAGGTGCCCACCCACAACTCATGGGGCAGAGATCCGGGTACAGGCACATTGCCTGTGAATTCACGGGGTCGATCCCCCCAGGTGCCCCAGCGGTGGAAATGACATTTCTTTTGTCTCTTGTGAAGATGGGAAGGGGGGAAAAATAGCCCACTGGCTTTTGTCCTAAATTCAGACCAGCTGCTTACTAGTATTGTCCCCCAGTATTGTCTCGGTTTTTACAGTTTTGACCCCCACAAAGCACACTCCTGGGCCCCCAGCTTCCAATTCTCATATGTCAGTGACATGAATATCTCTGCTTCCTCTGGAACAGACCACAGATTCTGTCATCTTTCATCTGAGAAGTGAAACCCCGAAAAGCTGAGTTTACTGGAGGGACTTTACAGCCGGAGTCTCCTCCAGTCCCGCGGCAGGATCGGAGCTCCCAGACCTGCTCACACATCAAGGGGCTTTGAAAGCTCAAAGTGCTTAACTGGAAGGGACACAAAGCTCTCCAAGCTCATTTTGCACGCAATTAAGCTGTTGCTTTGCTCTCCCTCCCCCTGGCAGACAAGTGCTAGATCAGGGAAGGTATGAGAGACTCCAGCCATTGACAGGTCGGGGGCAGCCCCCCCTCTCCTCTATTCTCTTTTTTTTGTTACTGAAGCCATCCATCTGCCAAATGTCACTAGCTGATAAGAACAGCCCGTTTTTAAATCCCCATTTGTAAATAGATGTTGGCTGACATAATTAATGTCTACCATACAACACAATTTGAATTACAAAGTAAAGGCAATTTAAAAATCAGCCTCCACGTGATTACAATTGATACTCAGTCTATAAATTCCATAGCCCCGGGAATTATTTAAATTTCTGAAAATGAATGAAAATCAGTACAAGATGTCTTTCAGGAAAGCGAGACCAGAAGTGGAGCATCTGAGATAAACCAAATAGTCTCTTGAGATAAACAGTCTTTGGTGCAGTAATACCTATGGCTCCAGGCCACCATGGGTCTGTAATGTCTGCTACAGCGTCAGGGCTGTTATCAGTGATGCCACCGCCACCTACTCAGAATAAATCCCCTTAACTGATAAGCACATTATGTTGAGGACCCCCGCTTGTCACTTCCATCTAACTGGGTGGTTTACAGGACGCGGTGGCACTGAATTGCTCTGCTCTAAGCCACCAACACCGCTCGCCTGCTGGGATCAAGCCTGCAGTGCACAAGCATGGGAAGGTCGGAGGAAGAAGTGTGATAACGTGTTAGGCAAAATACGGGCTACGGCACTTGGAAATGTTTACCCCAGATTCACTTTTTCTGCTAACTAGAAATAACGAATTTAAACAGACAGCAAACATCTCTAATGAGCAAGCTGTGGCATTAGGCTGCAGAGAAAGACCAGCAACACAGGAGTCATTTAAAGCGTGTATACATTGCGCCTCTCACGCCAAGATCAACAGCTCTGTTACTTCCCAAAGATACCCGTGCAGAGGCTCAGGAGCAGTGTGGCACAGCCGGGGGCTCTGCTGCATCTGGATCCTGCGCAGGGCAGAACAGGACTCACTGCCAAGCTTTGCCTCTTTTTCCTGTCTTTACACTATCACTTGCGGCTTTAAGTGAATTTCATTATTTCCCTACTAGTCCTTCCTTTGCAAAATCAGGAGAAATAATTTGAGGACATCTAGATTTACTAGAAAAACAAATCTCTTTAGAAATAAATAGTACCACAAAGGAGCAATGAAATCTGCTTTCAAGGAAGCAAATGTGTTACTGCAAATCACAGGCTGGCAGTTAAGTTCTGCATAAATACAGCAGATGCGTGGTAGTGATATCCATGTGATAAATTACATTTATCACGCACCTTTGACCATCTCACCTGCACTCGGCTCCCCCAGTGAAGAAATGTTAACATTCCCGATCTTTCATCAGTTTCAAACAGCTGCCATTAAAAAAACCACAAAAACCTGCAAACCCACAACAAAGAATTCCACATCTTCCCAGAGATAACCTTATCTTTCTCTTTTGAAATGTGAGGTTTTCCCTAAATTATGTTGGCACAAAATCTAGAACTAGGGGCAGGATGTTCAATCAGGCTTAAGAGCATATCATTAAAGTTACCTAGCAGGGGCAGAAATGGAAGCGTCACTGGGAATCACCGTAAGAGCTGTAGAAAATGTGTATTATAAGAAATAAAAGCAAGGATTTGCATCACTGGAAATAGAAGGGTCCCAGATTTCTATCTGCAAATATTTGTTTCTTGTGCAAGAAACTGTCAGGATATTAACATCTGAATTTAAGTCATAAATAAAATGAAGTTATACATAAAACAAAGACAAATAAAACCAAGGCTGCTCCAATCTTAGACACTTTTGTTATTCTCTCTGGAATCCAGACTAGGAATTATCTCCAGCACTCTCAGACGACCAAGAGCATCCCGCAGCACTTGCTGTGAACCACGCCAGGGATGCTGCTGCATCCTGACGCTACAGCAAAGCGCAGACACGGCTGTCCCAGGGCACCGCGCGGGACCGCGTACCGCTTGGTTACCCCCTCAACCAGCAACGAAAGGTCTACACTTCGATGTTGTTGTCCCTACAACCAGCAACAGGCACAACTATGTGGCTGCTGTGAGAAAATTACAAGGAGAGAAAATCCACAGGAAAATGTAAACTCACAAAAACACCAGTTAAGTGGTGAGAACCTTCCTTCTCATTAGTTTTCTAACTCCCTGCCTTCACATTCCTCTTTGCTATTGAGTGGAATTACTATTATTATTTTTTTAAACGAGGTGCAAATGCATTTTCACACCTCGACCTAAAACTAGGTTAAGTCTCCAAGCTAATTACACATTATTAATGTGTCCAACAACTGCGGGCAGGCTGGTTAGAGAAGGGATGCAGGTCTGCATTTTGGGGAGTTAAGCACACGGATGCACGCTTGCCCTCTGCATAGGTCTGATGCTGCCAGTTGCTGAACTCTCTTCTCGTTTGCAATAGTAGCATGTTTAACACCAAAAGTTGTCGTCTACAGTGTAATCTTTTTCTTCTATTTCTCTTTCTTTTTAAAGCTGTTTGTGTTTTTTTTGTTGTGGGGTTTGTTTTTTTTTGGGCCTTTTTTTTAACTCTGAAATGCACTACAATATTACATCCAGGTCACCATTTTCAGGACTCTCCCTAGGCTGGACTTCGCATGAGAGTCATCTTCCAGCAACCGTTCTGAGAAGTGATGCCAAAACCAACGCAGAAATCTCTACACAACCTGAGATCCAAGGTCTGAGCAACTGCAGCCAGAGTGACACAGCCCTTAAAAATACACATTTCGTGTCTTTTAATAATTTTCTTTTTTTCAGCAATACAGAGCTTCTAATGGTGTCTGTCAAGCACTCCTTAACATGAGACACTATACATACGCATACGTATCATTTGTAGGTCTAAATATTAAAAAAGAACTTTCAAAGAAGAACATATTTGTATAGAAGTAGCACACATGATTTAAAAAGTCCTCCAAGACTCCTCATCCCAGCTCTGGATTGGATCTGTATCAGAATACGCACACACAAAGCCAATTCAGCCTGACTTTTATAGGAAGCGCACAGCATAAATGAAGAATGGCGTGCTATGGATTTTGCACAGATTCTGATAATTTCTGGTTAAAAGCCTTGTTGTCGAAAGTATTATTCAAGCCTTAAATATGCCACACTCTGGGATGAGTGTGCGCTAAAAAAATTCTTAACAGACCTGTTAATTGAACTGCACGAGTTTCTTCAGAATGTAGCTATGTGGAGCCACTTTGATTCTTAAGTTTCTTGCTGGCAGGAAAAACAAGCCCTAATTGTGTCAGAGTTTAGCTGCTGAAGAGATCAGTGTTTTATGAGGGATGTAAAAATGGTTCACAGTTACCAAAATAGAAATCTTCGCTTGCTTTTCAAGGAGTGGGGAAGGAACATTTAAAACTTTGCGCTTAGAAGTGGGCAATTAAGAAACACGCCAATAAATTAATCTTCCTAGGATATCTTCTGGCTTGTGGAAAGACAGTAATAAAAACATCTGGGAATTTTCCAGCTGAAAGCTCCTGACTTGTAAGTCAGATCTTACTGGGAATGGTTTGAATCCTGAAATTACATAATATTTTCTTCCGTGTGAACCCCAAAGACACTCTTTGCCTGCTAATTTCTTTTTAGATGGTCTAAACACACATTCAGTAGGACATGTTTTTTTCCCCAGCTCATGTTCACCCCTAAAATGCTCCTGAAAGGAGAAGCATACAATCACACCTACTCACTCAGTCCTCATGGGACCATGCCGTAACAGACTTTGGCATTGCAAAACGCGGAATATACCTGCTTTTGAAGCAGCATCAGGTCAACAAACATAAAGACCGAGGTTTACTGCCTTTTGAGTCAGTGTTTTTAGCTATCCCGAAGGCAATGCTCACCCAGAGGCAAGGCTTTTATACTCACCAGCATCGAGACTCCCAGTAGCCGCAGTCCAGCCCATGACGGGGGGAATGGCCCCGACGACAGCTCCCACCCACGTGTTGGCAATGCTCATTCTCTTCATGGGTGTGTAGCAACACGTGTAGAGGAAGATGTTGAAGGCTCCCAGGGCGCCGGTGAGGGGGTTGACCCCCAGTGTCAGCAGGGCGATGCCTGGGACTCCACAGGAGGCAGCAAAGCAGAGGGCGAGCAGGGGGCTGTGGGGACAGACAGGAGGCACCCGCTGAGCCAGAGAGTTCCTCCTAAAATACGACAACTGCCCCTCTCCTTTTGCTCCTTCCCAAAAATTTAGATTGGAATTTTGTTATTTTTTTACTTGCCCAGCCCAAGTTTTCCCATTTGACCCCCCTTATCCTAAGGCAAGTCTAAAAAGTTAAGACAGTCCTGCCGCAGGTTTGCAATGGTACGTGACTCTTATTCTTGTCATCGCTGAGTTCACCAAATAACTTCAACCTGTGCAGGTAAATAGCCCTTATGGAGAACTGCTGCTTCCAGCAGATCTTCCTCATTCATTTTAATCTTGGTAAATTTTGACCTCTGGAAAAAGCACTCGGGGTTTAGACTGAATGAGAATGGTTGTACCTTGACAGATTTTTAATTGATTGCAATTATCCAAAGGATCCTTTGACTGAAATGCAACAGGGTTAGACATAAAATGAGGAAGCATTTATGAGAAGAAGAGTACATTCAGTCATGTTTGAAACTACATCACCAGAATAAAGTATTTTCTGCCTTTACTGAAAAAAGGCTGAATATTCTACATTTCCATTTAGCTTAGGCACTGTGCTACGCAGAGGCAGCACACCAAAGCAACTCTGGCAACAGAACCAAAATTAAAATTTATTATCTTCTAAGTGTGACTGGAATTAACTGAAGGTATTTTAGGTTTGGGCGAAAGCAGCAAACAACAAAAATGCAAATTGTTTCTGTTGATTTCTACTGCACATCAGCTCAGAGCTCAGGGAAATCCCTGTAAGAAAAAGGTTGAACCTATGTAAACTTCCGCTAATAAGTTCCACAATAAACACCCAAATACAATGAACAAGGATTTTTTAATTGGCTACCAAAACCACTATTCACAGGCAATACTGTGCTACAACCCTAAGGAATTTTTATTTGTGTTCCCTTGCACCAGATCAACACAGAATCCCAGAATCATTTGGTTGGAAATGACCTTTAAGATTGTCAAGTCCAACCATAACCTATCCACTACCAAACCATGTCCCTGAGCACCTCATTTCCTTGTCTTTTAAACACCTCCAGGGATGGTGACTCCACGACTTCCCTGGGCAGCCCCTTCCAGGGCCTGGCAACCTTCTCAGTAAAGAAATTTGTCCTAATACCCAATCCAACCCTCCCCTAATGTGTGCCGCTGGTGGAGATCTCTTCCCACGTGCTTGCATATGATAGAGAGAACGAGACGCCACTAAGAAATAATATGGTGTGGGAGACCTCTGGAAGGGAGGAAAATGCCATTAACTGAGTTGTATTTAATAACCCATGTGGCTGAACACACACTTGTAGTCATCCATATAAGAGCAGAAAATACGTGTGCGTGCAACAAATGTCTCTGTGTGAAGTTCAGCTTTACACGTTTTGTCTAATTGAAAACTATGCAGCCTTTGTATTCTACAATCGCTCTGCCCTCTGGCCAAATCCTTAACCCTAAAGTACGTGTTGCAAGCACTGCTCCAACCCTCGTAAGAAAAATTTGCTGTTGGGGATGAATTTATGGGAGTTTTATCAGCAAAAAAATCCCACCATTCAAACTTTGATTTTTAAGACCAATATGGTATGGAGATCCTAAACAACTGGAAGAAGTAAAATAAGCAAATCTCACACTAAAGATCTGCCTTCAATTTAAATTAAATCGACTAAGTCATTTTATCCAGCTTTTCAAAACCATCAACAGATTTTAGGTTACAGAGCGTGCACAGAGCAGATTTACACTCTGGCATTACCAGTCTTGGTGTTACTAATATGTCAGGAATAGAGGCAGGGTAAATCGTTGCCATCCTTTGACAATGAGATGTATAAAATTTGAGACAGTTCTCAGGAGGCGCGCTGCGAAAGGAGCCATACGGTGCACTGCCCTCTGGATTTGCAGCTAGCGGTGCTCTTTTGCAGCGAGGCAGCAAACACAATCTGTACCACAAACAGTCTCAACGCCGACTACAAACGCCACACTTTGTAGATGTTGGCCCTTTGCAGAGAAAGCCTGAATGGGTTAGGTTAAACAAATCTATCTTGACTGATTCCTGAATAAAATACGGTCAGCCGGTAAACACCAGATTGACACAATACACACTCTTGAGGCAACAAAAGACCAGCGTGACCCTGCGAGGCCGGGCTACTCACATTGGCTCCCGCAGGGCTCACAGACATAAATAAGGACGCAGTTTCACCTAATGCAGTGAGCGCTCTTCTCACTAATCAAGAGTGAAGACTCATCTACACGTCTCCAATTCAAACGAAGGCTACACACCATGAGCTGGTCACAGAGCAGCAAACACCAGCCCTTCGAGCCTCTTATGGGAGGGTGAAGGCTGGGAGCACAAAGCACTCCACGGCTGAACCCAGCAACACGTCTCTCCCACATCACTTCCCTGCAGCAGCAATGGCCCTGCGGTGCCAGCCCCGATACCGGCTGTGTCCTGCCTTCTCATCCAGCTGATGGACCCAAAAAGCACCTTTAAAAAAATGAGTTCTTATCAAAAGGGAAGGGTGAAGTTACTCGAGACCTTCAAAAAAGTTGTTCTGTTCCTCACGGATGAAAACACATTTTTGTTTCTGAGTTTCTTCCTTTTTGCCTTTTTAAAAGGAAGTTCCTGGAGGAGGTTTGATTACTGTCTGTAATTAGTGTCCCAATGATCTCAGGAGAGGGCATCATGTCACTGATGGCTGTTCTTCATAAACAGTTGAACTCTATTACTTTTAGACATCCTGTGAGTATCACATTTTCTACTTGTGCCCAGTGTTTCCTTAACAATCAAGGAACTGTAAAATCCTTCGAGAAGAGTGAGTAATTGCCTGACTTAGAGGTGCCTGCCCCTAAAACTCCAACTGAGATCAGAAACTCAAACTGTGATCTGATGGTTCAGCTTTGTTATTTCTGCCCTTTACAATACTATTTGGCATTACAAAGACACTGCAATCAGAACTTAGGGCCTTGCTTTCTTGGTGAGGCATGAGGAAGAGGAGAATTAACTCATTCTCACATAAACATGTCATGTTTATAAGGCCTAGGAGAAGTACAAGCAGCTCCTTATTGGGAAAGAGAGAATATCTGAGGAAAAGGTAGAGAGATTTCAGTTACTAGTGCAGTCTTTTCTGCTCCAGTGACTTTAAGGATTTTAAGAAAAAAAAAAACTGACCCTAGGTTTAAATCACAGCAGTTTGAGGGCTATTCTGATTTCCACAGTTTATGGTCTACCTGGGACCCTTATACATGTGCATGCTCACATTAGGTCTGTCAAAACTTAGGCATGTGCTGTGAAGCTCACTGATTTGATGCATGCTCCTTTGCTGGGCTGCCTGTTTCTCACCGAGGGAGCACCAGAGATTAGGACCATATTCTGGAGCAGGAGAAAGGCCACGATGCTGAGTTGTCACTGGATTTGCCCCATCACCTCATGCAGTTCCTCCCACTACAGCCTTATGCTGTCGTGCAGTCCAGCGCTCATCACAGGAGCATCAGTCTTGGATGCTGGGAAATTCTCATGTGGTGGCCAAAAGTGGCTGCGGGGTCTCCACTGGTTTCCTCCACCATTAAACCACCCTATGCAGTAAGTGCAGGCTGGTGGCAGACGCTGGTACATAAGCCTCATTTCTCTTGGGCGTTCACTTATGCTAAGGGAATTGGTCCCATGGGAAAAAAAGGCAATCTTCCCTTGGAAAACTGGCCAAGGAGCTAGCTCAGAAAGCAAACACATTGAGTAAGAAACTAGGTTTTATGATGGATTCTTGGGAGGAGTTGGTTTCAGTTATTTGGCTGATTAAAATCAGACTCCGGAAAAATACTACAAGTGCCAAATGAGTTCTCTTCAAATTACAACTCTAAAATACCCAGTATGTCACCACATAGGACACCTCCTTAAGGAAAACCAAAAACTGGTCTTTCTTCCTTGTCCCTCTTCTCTGCCTTATTGAGAATGCACATGCCAGAGTCTACTTAATAATACTGCTAAAAGACATTCCCATTCAACTGAAAGCTTTGGAGAGAACTTCAAGCTTGAATAGTGAATAACGAAAGCTTTCCTGCTCCAAAGACAACGTGCTGACATTCTCCCACGGAGCTCACCCAAGACAGACCCTCCCCAGTCACACTCCACTGAGAGCATCCAAGAGGAGGAGGAGGAGGAGGAGAAGGAGCAGGAAAACAGACCCAGGTTTCTCCTCATTCAACGCAAGGTTTTGCTGACACAGAGGTATCTGGGGAGATGCTGTCAGTCAGGCTGGGGAGGATTGCTCAAGGACAGCCCGGAGCTGCCGGGGGAACGGGGAGCAGGCAGGAGGAATCCCATGTGGGTGACGTTCAGGCATCCCTTGCACACACGACCGCGAGGCATCCGCATGAACCCTCGCCCATCACATCATTCACTGCAACTTGGGACAACGCGGCAGCCTATTTTAATTCATGTGCAATAGCATATTCTCCACATCTAGCTGCCACTTACAGATGAGCTGGTATAGTGATCTTACATGTGCATGAAATATATTTATTTAATAGGCACCAGAGTCATGGATAATAGTACTTATTGACTCACAGCGTCACTTGAAAAAAATGAGAGGGGAAAACAAATTAAAGCATTTGCCCATCTATAAAATTAATGTACTATTTTACCTATTTCACAGTAGCATTAGCAAGCTTAATGTCCATAAAGATCAATAGCATCTCCACTACACAAGCTTTTCTACGCTGTCTTTGGCAAATCATTTTGTGCAGATGACTGTAAAAGTACAGTAGAATGGCAATTTAAAAAAAAGGGGAAAAGTTCAAAGAAAATTTTGTTTGGAAAAAGCAATCAAGAAGCTAGACAAAATTCCCTCTTAAATATTCTATCAATATTTAGAAATATGGAAAATTCCTGTATCAGCATCTATCTCTGTGAGATGCGTATCAGCATCAGCCTATCTCTGTGAACGTATTGACGCTCACATAGACACAAAGCCCACAGGAATCCTGAAGAGGTGCACTCGTGCAATCCGCAGTTGTATGCAGTTCGTGTTCAGATGTTATGTAAATAAGTAAGAAACTTAATTTGTGACCTTGTGTTAATGGGAAACTGGGCATGCAAACCATATTTACATAGAAGTATCAGCCTGAACTTAAGTGTCCATTAAAGAATGCCTGCATATTTTTCAGGTGAAAACTAAGTGTTTATATTTGAAAATTAAATTTGAAGTCTAATACAAAAGGTAATAAAACAAATTCTGTCTCCTCCCTGTCTGTCAAAAACCTTTTATAGAAACATCACCCACTTCTAAAAGGGCAAACTAAATAAAAACCCAAAACAACAGTGTCCGTTTGTTTTGCTGCAGCATGCACAGAATACCTTAATGCACTGAAACATTCGAATTCCTGCTTGATTATTTCGTGTTAGATCTTACTATTACTGACCACTGTCCCTCGAGCCGCAAGGCCAAGGATCCATTCTGCCAGACGCAAGGTGATGCTCTAAGATAAGCAGGGCATGGATGGAGAAGAACCAAGTGTGGAGGATGATCGCTGTGCCCAAGGGGAGGCGGCTGCGCTGCCCCGCTCCCAGCACCTCCCTAAAACACGTCCTCCACAGCCAGGCGTGGGCTGGGGGGAAGGTGGGAAGAGAAGGAACTTATTTAGAGTAATTTCCACATTCAGCTGCAGCCAAGATACGCATCCTCGCTCTCCTCTGCATGGGATTTTAATAGTGGAAAATATTCTGCACAGAATATAGCCTTTAATTGCAATTTTGCTTATTTTTTGGTGAGGCAAAACCTGGTTTTGGTTCCATCTGTTGATTTTTCTCTTTCAGTCAAGATGCAGATACAGCCAGACCACCACACTTCTTCTGCTCCCTCATTTGCTGCTGCTGCCCGCAGAAATGCTCCTAAATTACCCCTGACTTCAGCATCTTCTGGGGTGGCAGGTAAATAGTGCTGAGACAATAAAGGTGAGATTGGCAGCTCAGATTAATCTCAATATTGCTACTCTGAGTGCAAATTCCATCTGCATATAGCATCAAAACAATTCATCGTAATAAGAAGAGGAGCCAACCTGAACGCCTGAACCAGCCTCACGCAGACGGGCTGGAAATAGCAGGAGCTCAGAAGAAGGTATTTGGCAGACCACGAACACAAGTGTGCCTCGCATCTCTGTCACTGCATTTCACCATCATGGGCTGAGATACGAGTCCAGTGCATGAACACTGTTCCAAAGCCATAATTAAAATCAGATTTCAGGAGTAAGCATCATAAGTTGCTTATTATTTCTGGAATCTGCAGGTACTAAAACCGTCCCCAGACTACTCACCAGTGGAAGGCTGCCAGAGGAAGCCCCCTCCTCTTCCTAATTTTTTCCAGGTCAGCAGTAAGTTATTAAGGCTTCTGAAGCCACTTGCAAACTCAGACAAAAGCATCAGCCTGAAGTTTTTGCATTTTTCCAACAGCAATGCGAGGTTACACAAACTGAAGCACAAGTCAGATCCCTCTGAAGGGTTCTATGGCTGTGAAAGCCAGCGGTCATTTCAAGAGAAGAGGATGTCTGTGGAGATCCCCAGCACAAGCACACCCAGCTCCGTGCAGAAAACCATCCTTCTCCCCAGCTGCTGATCTAGAGGTTTGCTCATCTCCTGGCATCTTCTCAATTCCTGCAGTCAGGCAACACTAAGAGTTGCCAAAAACCAGTCCTAGGGTAGAAGCTGAGCCTGTGATCACCATGACTGTCACCTGGTACTGAGCTATGACTCGGTCACCTCCCTCAGCAGGAGGAGCATCAGCCAAGGGGTTTTTTTAAAACTTTTATTTATTTTTTATAAAGATCAGCACCCAAGAACCGCTAAACCCTCCTCGGCAGCTTTTAGAGATCCACCAAGAGAATGAAGGAAGACCGTCAATGTCAGCAGTCACCAGGCAATCCCATCCCACTTGCAAGAGACACCAGGAGCTGAGGATGTTACAAAGCAACATACGATGCTATAGAAGCTTTCCTGCTCCTACGACTTAGGTGACGGGGAAGGAAGCCCATCTCCTTCAACCACACATCTGGATCGCATTTGCGTAATTTCCAGCTCCGCTTCCCCAGATGGACAGATGCCTGAAGCCGGAGGCGAGGTCGTCTGCTGGCGCAAGTGCCGCGGAGTCAGCTGACTGCGAAAAACGAGCCAGGAGGCTGTAAAAAGCACATTTTGCCCTGAATAGCAACAGTAGCTTCCCTGAAATTATTTTTGATGGGAGGTTAAAAAAACCACTCATACAGCCTCTAAGCTCAAAGTAAGGCACAGAGCATTCAAAACCAATCAGTAATCATGGCAGACAACTGAATGATGGCAACCTACCAACAGTGAAATTAAATTTCAACTTTCCACACAAATCCTTTCAGGCTGCGTATTTATACATTTAGTAATAAAAACCATATTCATGACCATTGTCAGCTGTAAAAGTTCTATTGTAATAGCACGAACACTAATGGAAACTGAAACTGGAACTGGAACAACACTGCCTGGATCGGTAGCCTCATCGCTGATGACTTTTCTGAAATGATTCTAATTTTTTTGCAAAAGACATTAAACTCCAGAAAAGTCCTGCAGACAGACTGGGGATGTACCCGACAGCAAAAAAATCCATACTCAGATCCGAGATTTTAAATGGTTATCTGTTGCTACATTACAATCCCTTATTGTTATACTTTTGAGGCAGCACATATTTTTTTGAAGGACTCAAAGCATGACTGACAAAATATTTTTATATTCAACTACAAATTTCAGTTACAGATTGGATTAGTCTCAAGAATAGATCTTTCTTTCCAATTAAAAGGAAAAAACAGACTAAGCACAGGCAGAATGGACATACTGCTAGACCCCTTTATTACTTTCATGTAGATCTGATTCAGCATCAGGCAGAAGCTTTAATAAACAAAAGAAATTCATGCTCTCACTTTTGATATCATCTTCCACAGGCACATTGTGACTGAGCATTATGAAAAGCCCAAGAACCTGCTGACTGAATCACAGAATCACAGAATCACAGAACGTTAGGGATTGGAAGGGACCTCCAAAGCTCATCCAGTCCAATCCCCCTGCCGGAGCAGGAACACCCAGATGAGGTTACACAGGAAGGCGTCCAGGCGGGTTTTGAATGTCTGCAGAGAAGGAGACTCCACAACCTCTCTGGGCAGCCTGTTCCAGTGCTCTGTCACCCTCACTGAGAAGAAGTTTCTTCTCCAATTGAAGTGGAACCTCCTGTGTTCCAGTTTGTGTCCGTTACCCCTTGTCCTATCATTGTTTGTCACCGAGAAGAGCCTGGCTCCATCCTCGTGACACTCACCCTTTAAATATTTATAAACATGAATGAGGTCATTAATGAGGTCATTAATGAGGCTTAATCTTGAAAAGTACCAGAATTATGTTGAACTGAGCAACATCTACCAATGAGTTAAAATAGCACTATTTTAAGGGGGGGGAAAAAATGTAGAGAAAGATCTTCATAGATATTAATTTATTCTCTCTCAGTCATGCAAGAAAGTTCATGCCTCATGACAAGGGATGAAGGATGTTGCATTTTAAAGCTAAAATGTGAAACTAAATTACACTTTTAATTGGGAATGCATTTTTTCCTTTCAACTCCAAATACGAGAAAACACACTTGTCCATCATTTACCACTGAAGGCTGACAGACGTCCTTCAGGAGGTGCAAACAAATGGGGAGCTTTGTCAAGTCTTTCCCCCCCCTTAATGAATTATTTAACTTCGTCTTCACAGGTTACGTAGTATCCACATTCTGTCAGCGCCTGGTATCTCATCCCCAAAAATGTGTTGCTGTGGCAGATCAGGCTCTACATGCACGACCAGTATTGAATTTTATGCCAAATCTCCTTTAACTAGATATAACACTACCACAATTTTTAAGATCGCCAGAACTCACTCGTCGTAATTCTGTCTGTTTATGTTTTTGTAACTGGCTTTTTGTGATTTGGTTTCTGGAAATAACTATGACAAAGATGTTGATAATCTCAGATTGGACAGCACTTTTCCCTAGAGGTAAAAAAAATAATGCAGAAAAAAGTGGAAAAGTTCTAAAACCAATTTGTAACACAAAATCTGAGCTGAGGAGGAACTCTGTGTTCAGAGGAGGTACTAAACCTGTAGGTGCTCCCAAAAAGCCCAGTCAGCCGGGTTAATGGGTAGCATTTAAGCACACTGAAATCAGGAGCTCCACACCACAGCATTGTCTCTCCAGATGAAGAGTTTACAGACCTGAACCTCAAATAAACCTCTTTAAAATGCAAATCTTTGTGAAATAAATCACCCTTAATACCTTCCCTTTGTCCACAGGGCCCAGTCAGGGCCATCAGCACCAGGCTGGATTCGGGTTTGAATGACATGGGGACCCATCAGCAGGGAAATGGGGTAGGATCCAGTGAGTGACGGGTAAATCTCCCGAGGAATGTCATACGGTGAGAAGGTGGCATTGATGGAGCTCAGTGATGGATAAACACCTAAACCTGGCTGGGTCTCGTCATGGAGTCGCCTTTTTGAGTTTTGGCGCTAAACTGCCAACCCCTCTCTGGCTCTGCTATCCAAAAAACTTGCTCAGAAGTGTGCTTAGTGTAAATAAACACAGGCTAGGATAAAATATCCCGTGTCTGTGTCAATTCAGTTCTCTCCCAATGAAGAAACAACCCATGCGTGGAGCCCAAGCTGCCCTGTCATGGCTGTGCATCGCTATTGTATAAAAGCGTAATCAACACCGTATTTTAACCAAATTGGAGGCAATTAGTTCCCCTCGCTCCTCAAGAATCTGAGCTGCAGATGTTCTGTCTCCCTGCCAGATCGAGGGGCTTTAAAACTATCATAAACAAACACGGCTAATTTAAAAGAATCATTTCATCTTGAAAGGGACACATCTCTCATTTTTACACTTGCGTAAATCAAAATTGGCTTGATTGATTTTGCTGAAAGTTTCCACAAAGCTGCGACGTGTATGCTCAGATGAGGCAAGAGGGATTTCAACCCAACCAAAAAAAGAGAAATCAGGAGTCCCAAGTCCCACCCTCAGCACGGAGCTCTCCCCATAATACATCCTGCTCTCATTTTCACCAGTCTAACTCCATGCAGATGATGCCAGGATCTGGTCTGTCGTTGTTCCTCGGTCCAAGACTCTGCCCCGAGGACTGAGACCAAAGCACCCACAGGCTTGGGATGAGATAGCTCAGCAAACCCCAGGGGAACTTGGCAGTTCACGAACACCACCTTCAGAGAGAAATAAAACTTTATATGCTGCCCTCTGTTATTAAGCAGAAGCTCCAGTTGGGCCCTGTCACTTCACCTGAAGTAAAAAAAAAATAAAAATGAAAAGGAACCATACTTCTAAAATGTTTATGCTCTTATTACACTTGCTGAACACATCAGGATGCTAATCATAACGCCCCTGAGCAACCCTGCAGAGTGTGAGCATGCTCCTTGTTATATGGCTTTGTTAGGCAGGAGTGAAAGGGTGAATAATAATATTCACAGCTTCCCTGCAGTCACGAAAATGTAAATATTTTTTTAAAGTGCTTACAAGACAAACCTACAGTAAATTTGAAAAATGTTGCTCATAATATTTAAACTAAATTCTCCTCTTTAACCTAACAAACCTAACCTTACAACATGGCAGTTAAGTGACCCATTCATTTTATTTCAAAATCTCAGTTGTCTCTCTGTTTAAGAACCTGAGACCAACTGACAAACAGGATGGATAATATGGCCTCTCCAGAAACATTTTTCTGTGATTTAGAGTGATTAAATCTCACACATGCTTCTGCTGAGCCCTCAGCCAATGTCTGGAAAGCAATGGGTAAAGAAGTTTCAGACCAGTTCTCCATCTCATTAAAACAAGGAAAACTGAAGTTCTAGAGTATTTATCGATCTATTCTTCAAAAAAAAAAGAGAAAAAGAGAGTCCAGCCATTCTGGGTACAGGGTCCATGACTCTAACTGCATTCCCAGGAGCACTGAAAATGAAGGAAGTCATTCACTACAGCCATGGGGAGCAGGACGAGAAGCAATGGTCTGCAGCGCAAGGAGGGTCAGGCCGTAGACACCATGACGGGGAAGAGCGATGGAGCAGATGGGCCCATCAAAGTGCAACTTAAGTCCATCTGCGGATTCCCCTGCAACACTGCAAGCAAGCATTTGATATTCGTATCACTTCAGCATTCCACAGCATGCTTTTAAGCAGTTGCTATTTTTCACCTGAGAGGTGAAGAGGATGAGGGTGATTGTATTTTGAGAATTCTGTATTATTATTTTCATAGCTTACCCACAGTTAACATCTAGAATTATATTTCACAAATGTTTGGCAGAAAAAAACCCCAAACAATAAACCCCTTCATATACCATCAAAGTGCATAAATACAACATAATTACTGTCACACACACGGGCAGCAGTATGAGTCACTGTGGCTCATGCTCCCTTACAGCATGATTTATAATACAATATTCCTTGCAACTCTACATCCCTAGCAAAAGAAAATTCAATAAAACATATCAAAGAGGTTCTCCACATATCTCAACCTCAGGAATGCAGCTTTTCTAGTCATAAAGACTAGAGAGCAAGCATCTGTGTTAGCACAGCTAATTAAAGCGTAAGAAAAACCTCTTTTATATCTGACTTGCGAAGTTGATAACATGTAAGTTATAACTTGTAGAAGACATGATAAACTCTGTCCTTCACAGAAAGAAATGCACTTCCAACATGAGTTACTGTAAACACATCTCAGGGTATAGCAGCTTCTAATCAGAGGCAGCTCCATAATGGACTTGTTGAGCGGTGACATTTCCTACAGCACTCGGCACGCATTGAATAATGATGCTGTTGTGGTTGAACCAGATAAGGTTCAATACTAATACAGCGAACAAAGTGTGGGGATTTAGCCTGCATTAAGCCAAAATTTACAAACATGAACCCGAAATGTTTGACAGACGCGGGAAGAGCAGCCATCAGGAGAACACTGTGCTAAGTTGGGGAAAGGATCTCGGGCTTTGAGCTTTCATTTCGCTTGTTCGTGCAGCATAAGGGAGAAAACTCACTTTAACATCACCTTTGGAGAAAATGACTCATCGCTACTCAGCTACAAAAGAAAAGAGTCAGTGGTGACAACTGACGTCCAAGAGGCCCGTTCCTCTCGCACAAAGATGGCAGGATTAGTGTACAATAGCTTGGCTCCCTCCAGCTCACGGGGCTCTACCCCCTGGCGAGGAGCTGACACGAGAGGATAAGACAACTCCATTAGGAGCCCGTATCACTTCTCCGCAGCCTTCCCCGCAAGCAGATGGAGCAGCCATTCAGCCAAATGCACCGTGACTCCTGCTTTATACATGAGCATCTGGGATGTTTCCTAACGTGGGGCGATGTACAATGTACTCCGATTTATCAACTGTCCCGCATGCAATTAAAGATTTGGGTAAACAATTTGGCGGTAAAGGCGCCTCGGCCGGACTGAAAAGCAGCAAGGCGTGAGGGTCAAGTGTTTCCGCAGGATTTATATTTACCAAACAGAGCTGCCTGCAAAGGAATGTCTCCGCTGAGCTGCCGCAGAGTTAGGTTGGGTAGGAGGAGTGAGCCGAAGGCGCTAGCTCAATAGCTAGCTACCGATTTCTTCATTTCAACTGAAACGAATTTGAATGTAATGTTACGAGAGTTATTAAAACAACCCCCTTTATTGCCCTGAGAAACAAAATATAGATGTAGTTAGAGCTATATCATTTCCTGCTAATACACATTTTGATCTGAGGATAATGTGCAGTATCACCATTTTTCTGTGCATTCTACAAAAGGACTCTAATACCTCAGAACCATTTAATCAACATCCTATGCAGGCAGTGAATAGATAATTGAAATATAAGTACTGTCATCCATATCCCCTTTGGGAAAGTGACACAGTAAGCATTATATCATTCCATTAGTCCATCCTTTGATGTGGGTTTTATTCTCATTAAACTATGTTTTAGCCTCAAGGTTTTCTCCCCCCTCCCTCTCTCCATGACGTGGCCGTGCCAGAAAAAAAAAATTCAAAATACCCCGCTGTTCAAAAGGCAAGGACTACATTTTTACAAGCAATTGTGCATGTCAAAAATATAAAGCTGCCTTTCTAATTTCTTGTTTACCAAACAGTCAATGACAGCTTCTGGAAAACACAGGGTGGAAAAAAAAAAGGAAGCCAGGAGGGTGGTGGTGGGGAAGGAATGCATTTACTTGTTTTCAAATAATAAAGCCTGAATACAAGCAGGATAAAAAAAATGCTTGAAAAGGCTGCCGTGGTTGTGTCTGCTTTGAATTGTGCCCTGTTTAAACAAGAGGAAAGCCTCCCACTGAAAAAAGAAACATTTTTATCATTCAAAAAGATCTCAGGGCAGCCCCTTTAAAATGAGGTATTTTCTAAACAAAATATTGGAATGTTTCCCTGCAGGGAATGAGCATCTGATCTCTTAGAAATGATTCTTCTTGAAGAACTGCAGATTTATGGAGTTTTTGTTTTATTTGTTTTAACTTAAGTAGAAGGAAACCTGTCTGAAATGACCACCCAAGGGAGCCGAGCAGGCAGCTGAGCAGGGGCTGAGCTTTGAACGGGAACCGAAGTCAGACTGAAACCCGCGGGGAGGTTTTAAACTCCTGGCTTAAAGCAGGGCTGGCTCAAGGCTTAATGCAGGTTTCAGCCTAAGCCGAGGACATGGATTTCCTCTCGCTTACATCAGCGTAGCTCCACTAACACCAGTCGAAACATTCCTGATTTACATTCGTGTTAGCAAGCAAAGAATCAAGATAATTACACTGAGTTATCAACAGTGATTACAGGAGGAGTTTTCTTTTTAAATGCACACGCATTTTTTCATTATGGACTGGTTTTGGCACGCTCTGTAGTACTAGGTCTACTACAGGCAACTGAGTTGGAAAACTCAGCTGTACGTAGAACTAGTCTTGAGCTGCAGTGTGTTTTTGAGTAAGTAGAGAAAGCCTGACATGTTGCAATTTTCTCACAGTTTATGAATGTCCCACATATATGTTCACAATTATAACTATAATTCCTAAACATAAGCCATCGGTGAAAAACACCGCTAGCTCAGGAGCTCTTTTCGGTGTGATTCTTCAAGAGCTTGGCTTATAGTTTAAACTGACCAAAGCCAACACTCCACTCAGAAATGTCAACAAGTAGGAAAAGCATTAGTGTCTCGATTAATTGCAATAATCCCCAACCATAGCCATAAAAAGTGGGGAGCTCACACACAGAACACAGCTCCCTGTGCATTGCTAAGTGAGGAAGTTAATGCGATTCCAGGAAAAAATATTTACCAAACAACAAAAAGATTTATTCCTTTTGAAGCATCCAAGGCATTATCCGTGTTGTGCCTTCTGCTGCCAAGTTAATACACATAAACCTCTTAAACGCACAAGGAAAAGCAAGTTTGAGAGTGTGAATACTCTGCTTAAGAATATAATTAAATCCTGTAGCATGCTATTGCTTTATTGAAAGGTTTTGAGACAAGACTGGATAAAGCCTGGAGCAACCCAGTCTGCCCTCAGGGCTGACCTTGCTGGGACAAGAGATGGGTCTGCAGCTCTGCTGAAGGTCCTTCCAGCCTGGACCACGCTTCACAGCCGGGTGACACGAAACCTGGAGGTGAAGCGAGGGAGCAATCCCAGCCCCGTGCCCAGGCAGCCGCTGCCAAGACCTGGTACAGAAAACGGTTGCAAGTTGCAAAATACAGCGGAAGCAGAACTGAAAGGTGTCTACACAGTCGTGAATTAGTTATCTAGAACATGCTGTTTGATTACTTTTTTTTCTTTTTAAGATGGAAGACTATTCCTGTACAACTATTAAGTTTTTTATGAGTGCTTAGCACAGCAGATCCAGCAGCACTGTAAGTTCATAAAAACAGCTGCTTTTTAACAAGAGAGCGTGCAGTTTTGTGTAGAAGGGCAATCAAACCTGTCACTTTGTACAATATAATGGAGCAGGACACTTGTCATCCTCCAGGCGAAGCTCACTCAGCTACTGCAGCTAATACTAGAGATTTATTTAAATTAATCTGCAGGAAAATTAAATCCATTACCTTAGAAAGCAAGAGAATAAATTATACCCAACAGGAAACCAGCAAAAGCTGCTTCTATTTCAGTCAAATCTAAGGTTGTGCAAGCACATGAAATTTTTTCTTGTCAATGACATAAAAACAACGCATACCAGGAAAAATAATATCAGCTGTTGTTCGACTGCAAAATGCAAATACGCTCAACGAGTTTACCACTGCAGCCAAAGTATGAAGAACATCTCAAGCTGTTTGCATTTCCAAACAAGACTCGAGGGTCAGAGGAGGGAGGAGGACATGTGGGCAGGCTGGGATGATGGATGGCGTTTAGTGGCATGCTGTGTTTGGGTCTGCTCTTGTTATTTTTGCAACAGGATGTCTCTGATTACTCTCTGAAGAGCGAATAAGGATGGTTACGTCTCATTGCTCAAAGGGAACATTTTTTTTTTCCAAGCCTTACAGATTAAATAGCACATTGTAAAGCAAGCAGTCAATGAACTATCAGGTGCTGTTTGTCACAAATCCAGCGACAGCGTCAGGAGATTCCCTGGGGGCATCAGCAGTGGGCTTGGGGCTGGCAATGAGGTAGATGTGTTCTTGTCTTACGTACGGCAGACCACAGCTCTGCAGAGTCCTTCTGTGTCATTGCCTGTACAGTCTGTCTCCTGTCAAGGCCAAAGGATTTTGTAACACTGAGCCTCTAGGTAACTATTTCAGCCATAAAACTGATGTAATATGGAAAGGACTTCACAGAAGGTGACGCTTTCTTTGAAAGCTCCTGAGGTTCCTCACTGATGTCAAAAGAAACTGCAGGTCCCCAGCAACTTGTAGAAAAGACTCAGACATGGGGACACAGGAACCACATGAATGTGTATGCAGGGAAATGAACACACAAGCGTTGGTTTTTCAAAGCAAAGGCTTCAGGCAGAAAGGAAGGGGAGAAATTGGAAGGGAGGTCAGTTAGAACCGACAGCTGATCTTAAATCTAGGGAAACTTGGGGCTGGAGCAGCAAATGGAGGCCACAAAGTGAAACAGGCACCAGAATTTCTCTACAACAGCGTAAAATTTCCTAATGAGCCAGCTCCATGAATTTGCTTATCTAAAATAGAGATGCTGGCTCATCCAGGGACTGGATGACTCAGTAACACCAAGAACCTCTCACTGCGGGTTACCAGTCTGATGCTGGCCCAAGCTCAAAGCATCTAAGAATCACAGAATCACAGAATCACAGAACGTTAGGGATTGGAAGGGACCTCAAAAGCTCCTCCAGTCCAGTCCCCCTGCCGGAGCAGGAACACCCAGATGAGGTTACACAGGAAGGCGTCCAGGCGGGTTTTGAATGTCTGCAGAGAAGGAGACCTCCACAACCTCTCTGGGCAGCCTGGGCCAGGGCTCTGTCACCCTCACTGAGAAGAAGTTTCTTCTCAAATTTAAGTGGAACCTCCTGTGTTCCAGCTTGTGTCCGTTACCTCTTGTCCTATCATTGTTTGTCACCGAGAAGAGCCTGGCTCCATCCTCGTGACACTCACCCTTTAAATATTTATAAACATGAATGAGGTCTCCCCTCAGTCTCCTCTTCTGCAAACTAAAGAGACCCAGCTCCCTCAGCCGCTCCTCATAAGGGAGATGCTCCACTCCCTTGATCATCTTTGTAGCCCTACGCTGGACTCTCTCCAGCAGTTCCTGTCCTTCTTGAACTGAGGGGCCCAGAACTGGACACAATATTCCAATTGTCTTCATGATGCCACAGCCTCTACAGAAATGTCACTGGTCTCTGTGCAGCATCTCAGTGGGCAGAAGCTGACATCAAAGTCACCATCAAAAGCCTTTCCAAGGAGGTGCTGTGAGCCAGCACGATGGAGAGTTAACGAATTTCTTGCTCTTCAAATAGGATCAGAACTGGACCATGCAAAAACTGCTATGACTCTGTAACGCATACCAAGCAGCTCTGTAGCAAGAACTGTGCAAAATAAATAAAAAGGAAATAAATACTTAAATTTTAAAAGAAGGGAAATCACAAAATATTTACAAACAATACAAATAAAGACAGGTTGCAAAATGATGCCTTGTTTGCACCACATATCACAGATGTTTGTAGCACAGCAGAATTAACAAAGCACCAAACATCTCATGACATGAAGCAGCTAAAAGAAGAAAATACCAAAGCTCAAATGTCAAAGAGATTTTGGGCAAGAACTCCGTACATACCCCAAGCTCTCTGGATTCCTGCCCAGAGCCAAGACACCAGTCTCTTAACATTCAATTTATCCATCTTTGTCTCCTCTGTTTTTTTGACTAGTTTTAGCACAACCATTTAAGGGTTTTATTCATACAGCCAGGAAGGAAAGAGTTCAAGGAACACTAGGGAATATGTGGCAAAACATGACAAGGTTAGATCACTTGCACGGGATTATTCTCCTCTGGCACACAGCAGAAGAAATAACCCAGTCAAGGTCTGCGCATTCGACGGTCTGCAGGGAGCGAGACGGCATTATTCAAGGTAAGTGACACTTTAAAGAACTTTAAATTAGCTGTTGACAGTCAGGTAGATAGATTGATGAGTGATTACACGAAGTCCCCAACATTACCATTCTGTGGTGAAAGCAAATATGAAAGGAGGGAAGTAAGCAAATCCGTTAAATATGGTTTTGCCAGTCTGTGGTGCATTCAGAAGACAGTGAAGTTCGCTTGAGGACACTGGAAACTTATAAAGCAAATTCCGTTCTCTAAATCAAAAGTTGACAGAAAGTTTCCCAGTTGTATTTCTGACTCCAGAAACACTGCAAGCCACGCTAGTAGGCTATGATAATAAAAGTAATAAAGAATAAAAACCCCCGTCATCTTTCTTCCTAACAAGCGTGCCTGCTTCCAGGGCTAAAGGACTGCATGCAAGCGGAGCAGAAGCGCGGCTCCCCTGAACTGCACAATTAAGGCTGCCTTGCTCCCTGTACAACAGATGCCCTCACGGCAGTCGTCCCTAAAGTATGTTTTTAAATAAAATTAACTCCACTCTGGAATGTGTAATTAGCACCATCTTCAAGAACAAATCAGAACAAGTTTATTGAAGTGCTCTAACTGCCTACAATGAGAGCGCGTTTACCCCCAAGGTTCACTTCAGTATTTTGTCTCAATTTTCTTGTAATTTCATCCATCACATTTTTTTCAATCCTCCAAAGGTGATGGATAAAACACAGAAATAAATAGGACCAACTGTTCACAGAAGCCTAAGGGAAAACATAATTTTGTTATAAATAATCCTTGGCACAAATCATGGAAATGCAATACTAAAATTGTTTGTTGAATCATTTATGAATTGGGCCTTCAGTTTTAGTTTGCAAATAAGTTAAGAGTTTTTTGTTGATGTTCTTTTTCACTTTGCTTTTTTAGCTGGAAAACAGCCTTTGAGAAACCAAACTGACACATAATCCAGCAAACAAAGTAAATGAAGGATTTTTTTTTAAGGGAATCACTATGCTAATACAGGGCACCTTTTCTGGTGTTGGTGGGGGATTTACATGAGGCTTTTCTTAAGATGTCACCATTCTGAGTTTTCCAGCTTTATGCTAAACATGTAGAAAGGGCAAAGACAAAACCACTTACAAAACCACTACATAAAATAAAAATGAGTGGCACATACGTCTGCTAGGAGATTTAAATGAATGCTCGAGATCTAACGGATAGATGTGACTATCAAAAGTAACACGCACTCTTGTGTTTGTCCTTAGATGTGACATGTTAAAGATTTGATGTTACAAACGAATGCAAAAGTTCAGTGGAACGTAACCGTGTGCTACCACACGGCCTCTGTAGTCTTGTCACACGTGCAGAAATACACGACACGAGTATTGGCAATTCTGCTCTGTCGAGAAATTCAGTATTTTAGAGGACAGCCGATTACCCAAACACCTCACACAGAAGTTATAAACATGGAGAAATATCAAAGAACAGAGAGGTGCCTTTCTTTCTTAAGTCCTCTGACTGAAATTGCTATTTTTCGTCATCTGACGAGAGAGAGAAGCTTGGAGACAGATAAAAGCAACGAGCAGACTTATTAGCCAGAGCAGGTGTGCACAGCCTTACCTGATCTGTCCTCGCACCAGGGGTCTATTTTTTGTCCTGTTCATGTTTGAGTCAAATGGAACCTCAAAGAACTGTAACAAAAGAAAGGAAAAGCCAAAATGAAAGGATGCCGGAAAGCATGCCATGCATGCAATGTGCTGTCTGCATCTGCAGGTGCTTTCATCTCTATTTCTGAAGGTTCAGAAATACAACTAAAATGGCAAACTCCTTTTACCGAGCTTTGATAGTCTGCGTTAATGCTTTTGGCATCTCCTTAGAAAGAAAATCACCTGGAGGACAAAAACAGTTTATGCAAGTCCCCAAAAGTTAATCCTTTGCAGTAGAGTTTTATTCCCGTATACATACACGATTATACAGACACGCACATACAGCCCTGTCCCAGCCTTACATGAACAGAAACAGCCCTCGCAAATGTTGTGTTTCTGGTGTTTTAAAGACAAACACTAACTTTTTTTTCCCCAAGATCTTCTGAGAACCTATAACCCGCCCCAAAATCAATCAACTCTTGTAAAATGCTACTGAAACTGCACTGAGCATCCAGTGCGAGCAGCAGGGAACGAACACACCATATGGTGTTATTTAATGTCACAACCCAACTTGACTTTAAACACCGCCTATGGGAAAATTTAGGCGGCGCTATCTTCACGCTAGGAACGCCTGCAGGCTTTCGTGTGAGCCATTCTATAAAGACTGTTACTGGAAAAGCTGAACGCACTTTTCCATACAACATAATGTAAAGCCAATTAGTTTTACGTGTGCAAAATAATAATAAAAATAATAAGCATATATCTATTTATAAAAATAGTATGTATTTACAGAAATAATATTTTCTGCTGACGTTATGTCTGAGGTTTTGGGGTAGGATCCCAATTAAGGTGAATATGTAGGAAAAGTATCGTAACAGACCATAATTTCAAACAATCAGACTGACAGTGAGCTCAGTACAGCCAAACTGCAGACAGATTTAAGGTGACTATATGATAAATCACTATATGATAAAATCTGCTATTCCAGCACGGTGATGTAACCTTTTACACAGCAGCAGACACAATTAACAAACATCTTCATTCTGACAGAGCCACATCACTGGCCTTGCTGCGTTCCCAGGGAATGCCAGGGGTCAGGGACACAGGGGGTGGCAGGGACCCCACCAGAGCCCTGCAGGTGCACATCAGGGGAAGGACGCTCTAAAACTAAGAAATTTGTCAGCGGGCGTCATCTTCACGTTTTGTTGTGCTTGTTAAATTGCCCCAACCTGGGAAAGGAGGAGACTGAGGTGGGAAGGGAGGGGAGAAAGTTGAAGGAGCAGCAGCACCAGCAAGAGGGGCACGGCCTGGGGGACCCCAAACTTGCACCCCCTCTTACCAGCCAGCAGCTGTGAAATCCCCTGGAAAAGCGGCTGCCTCGTCCCCCTCCAGTGGCTGGCCAGCAGAAATTAATGGATAATTACTGCTGTTGTTATTATAATGGATAATTACTGCTTGGCCAAAGCCTGTGCTGGGTATTAAAGCCTTCAGTTTGTCCCTGATGGAGCCAGAGCCCACCACAGTTCCGCAGGGGAGGAACCCCGCAGCTGTCAGTTTGCGTTAAAGGTTGCAGATTAAATGCTCAAAAGTTAAGAAATATAAAAGCATGGGAATTGAAATAATCTCCACAGCTCTTCAGCACTAGTTCACATCTAAGGCATTAACAGTTCTCACCTCCATCTGTGTGGCGGAGCTGGCTGGAGCTCCGCAGCCTTTGGTTTGCTCTGGGTAAGGCTAAACCAGGTCAATAGGCTGGAGCACCCGACCCACTCCTGACTCCTGCCGACTCTCAAAGCCTGTCAATTTTATTACCGACATTAATGAAGCAAACTCAGGCTGCTCAGCCAAGAGTTACTCACACAAAAGAGGAGGGGACTTCAGGAAGAAAAAGGGTTAGTTTATACTTCCTTCCCTTTGCCTTTGTAGAGTCCTGGCCAACTCGTTTATTTATTTTTAGATAGGCAGCCAATAGATTATGATCTGCAGCGGCAATGATCACTCCCAGCTACAACCGAAGCCGGAGCAGAGCCTGGTTTAGAAGAAAAGCTGAGAGGAGGGCTGCAGGGCAGCGACAAGAACAAGCCCCGGGCACGGAGCCCCGGCCGCTCGCTTCCAAGGGCCAGGTCGGATCCGCACGGCTGCAATGCTGTCCCCGAAACATCGGATGCTTCCCAAATTGCCTCCACAGGAAACAGCAACGAGGACCTTCAGAGAAGGGAAAGCTCCCTGTATGGATCCAAACCCAGTGATTGCTTCTGACAGCTCAGCATTTTGCTAATGGTTTGTTTCGCTGTTACATTTCAGGGACAATTATGTTAAATGAAGAAAA
Organism: Mesitornis unicolor; assembly: GCF_000695765.1. Taxonomy (NCBI): domain Eukaryota; kingdom Metazoa; phylum Chordata; class Aves; order Mesitornithiformes; family Mesitornithidae; genus Mesitornis; species Mesitornis unicolor. The sequence goes on along the minus strand of NW_010205108.1, from coordinate 30,893 downwards.
AATGTCATTTGACATCAGACTGGTAGAGCAATACAAGGGAGAAATCTATGCAGCTAAAGTATTTTCTCCTGAAAATATTTAGAGTTATGCTCAGCTCTGCTCTGTTGTTAAAGACACAGTTTTCCCCTTATTTCTATTTGCAGAGTCTGACCGCCGTGGGCTCACTTCCAGTTTAACCTTGTGTATGTGAGGTGATTCTGGCTCATCTGAGAGTATTTAAACTTAAGATAAAAGTACTCCTTGTGCGATGGATAAGATCAGAATAACATGCACGTCTAAACTCAGTGCGTCTCAAGCATAAAATGAATGAAATGAAGAACAGTTGGACACTCAGCACTTGAAAGAATTTAAACTTATGTAGTTGAGTTCTCAGTATAGCCTGACAATACCATAATCAGTGTATGAAATATTTCTACATATTTAATACAGTAGTTAACCCCTGAATAGAATATAAATTGTGAACAAGAAACTCCTCTAAGTCGTCAGAAAATGCCTGTCTTTGTCATAGATAGGGCTGCTCCCAAAATGAGGATTACCGCCTAAGCCTGAATTTTTTCACTTTTTAAAATCTGACAATCCAAATAACCTGTTACTGTCAACCTTACGCATGAAACCACATATCCAAGCGAACCACAGCTAAGAAAAATCCTTTTATTTGCAATGCCCCAGATTCTTGCACTGAGCTAGGTGCTACTACATGTCAGAAAGATGCCATTTATCAGAGTTTTCCCATTTTGCTCCCAGATGTTCAGCAAAATTCTCTTTCCACTTGAAATTATTTTCCCCTGATATTCTAGAAAAAATGAAAAAAATGTGCATCTCAAATGTCATTCCATAGCAACGAAAGAGCGAAGTCAAACATATTATCTCATGACACGCCAGCGCAGCACAGCCTGCTTTAGCAAACAGTCAATTGAGTAAGATGAATCCTGAATAAATAAATATTTTAGAAGCACTCAAGAGGCTTTTTCCTCAGGAAGTCTGACTGCATCGGTTCAGCTGGACAAGGCAGAATATTATCTGCCCAGGGTATTTGGGAAGCTCGCCATCAAAAGGACAGGCAGAGGGTTAAATCTACAGCATCTAAAAATCCCTGAGTGACAAAACTTGGCAATGGCTTTCAAGACTCTAACCTAAATTTTGATCAGTATGCAGGAACATTTAAAACATGATGATGGAAAAAAATAAATCAGGCCAGCTAGTACTTTGTGGTTTATTTCTCTGGCAGGCTCATCAGACTCTTTGTGTAGTTCTCATTTAGTTAATATACAGTAATTATATCTTAAACATCTAACAATTCTTAGATTAGCTGTCACATTACTGCTTATAGCTGTTTACACTCATGTTGGGTTTTTTTTCTTCAGCTTCTTCATATTGGTTTCCACTTTGTTTTTAAGTGAAACATTAAAGAACGTTTAATTTCTTCAAGCTACCTCCTGGAAACAGCAGTGAGTGCAGAGGGCATCTAATCATTCAGACTTCCTGGGGACATACAGATTAATGATTTTATCTGGACCAAGCCAACATTCCCAAAGCATCACCTTGCAAGATGCAGATGGCATCACGCTACGCTGGCATCCCGAGGACTAAGCTGATACAGAGTGAGGGGCATCCCGTGCCTTTACAGGAAGCCCTCTTGCTCTTTCCGTACCACCCATTAAACACTGACACCATTTATTAAGTTTTCAAAGACAGCGACCTGACGAGTTGCAGTTAATTGAGCCAGCAGAGCAGATGGAAAACCCTGAGCATGCAGTGTCTTTGCCTTCCACAGCCCTTCCTGCGGGAGAGACCTTAACTACTGAATTATGACAGGTCAATACCGCTACTCCTGTTCACACAAAAACATAAATAGAGTGCATTAAGAGGAACAATATGTCATATAGTTTATCAAACGGATCACCCACACTTAGGCTAGTAGACATCTCTCATATACCGCTTCGGATTTAGAGCCTATCAAGCACCAGCCTGGCCCTCGTCCAGGGCCAGCTCTAATCTGTGACACATGGTGGAAACAGCGGTGTCTCTTCCACGTATTGACATAACATTTTACTCTAATGCTGAACACATATTTACAGCAGAACCGATAATCCCATCAGTCTAAAGACGGAGCGGAACCCTGCTATTAAAAGACAATTTAATTCAAGATCTTCCCATTGCAAAACCACCCCTGCATCTCAGCTGGCTTCCACGTGCTCTTTGGCAGCAGAATTTCCCTCTGGATGTGTGTATTTCTCTCCAAAGACCCTCTGAAGAGCAATTCAGGTGAATCGATGTCCCTAACGAGCAAATAAGACGATGAGGCTGTTGCCAAAGAGCAGGCACCTCCTCCTGCACTGAAGTGCTGCTGGTCTCCAAAATACTCCACGTTTTGCACAGCGCTGGGGAGGCGGAGATGAGCTATGGGGATGGGTGAGAGTGGTGGTCAAAGCCCCTCCTCAGATAAATCTCTTGCTGCAGACCCAAGCAAACATTTTTAACACAATGCAAATAACGATCAGTACAACTGGACTCCCCATTTGAGCACTTGCCTGAAAGTCTACAGCCAGGGGTGAAACTGAGCAAGTCTTGCAAATGTTGGCCACGTTGAATTAGATGCTTCTGGGGTTCTCCGATTTTCCTTTGTGATTGCCAAACAGCAAGCAGTTAACCAGAAACACCTCTGAAACACGTTGGAAACCAAAAAGGTGCATGAACCGGGGAGGAGCCGGTGGACCAAAACCAGGTGGAGACCACAGAGGCAGAGTGGAGTCCGGATACCTGGAAAACAACCTGAGGTGTCCTGGGAAGGTGACATCCAGAGAGCCATTCCTCACAGCTGGCCATGCAGCCTCCAAATTCATCAGGTTTTAGCACCAGCCTTTCATGTAAAGTATCCCGATTTTCCCATGCGCTCAAAGGAATGTTGCTGTGAGCAACACTGGAAACCCATCAGACCACGAAGAGTCGAGTTCCTTCCTTTGTGAGTGCTCCTCCCCTCCGTATTACCTAATTATTTCTACTCCTCATGTTTTCAGTGATTTATCTTACATTGTGATAAAGCAATATATAATTACATAAAAGGAGAAGAAAAACATAACATATAATTTATGGTAAATAAGATCAAAGTCGAGATGATTATTATAGGTTTTCTTCTCGTTTCCTTTCAATCACTTTTATATGAAAACAACAAAGAATAATTAAAGTATATTACAAAGGTCTTTTTATTCAATTGTACACAGATGTGACTAAAAAAAGCCAAGGGGAGGATTTTCAAAAGCTCTCATGTGCTGATCTAACACTGTTCTCACTGAAGTCAATGGCAGCTTGACTTCAATGAGAGCAGAGACAGACCAACAGTGAGTGATTCTGAAAATCCCACCCTAATTGTACAAACAAGGGAAGGCTTTAGAGATTGCTGGCTTGGAGATTGTGTATTTGAGAATCATAAAGGGCACACAGCACCTGTTTGTCTTCAAGATATGAAAATAAAGCAAGGCAAATATTTTAAGGATTAGAAATGGCTTTTTTTCTTTCTTTCTTTTTTTTTTTTAAAGGCAGTATCTGAAAACCCTCTGGCTCTGCATTGCCCAGTCTAGCTATAGATCCGCTTTAATATTTTCCATTTCAAAGAGGATTCTAATTAAAAACAAGATTGATGCAAGCCTGAACAACGTTACTTACAGATAGAGAAGGGCAGCTAAACCCCAAACTGTCATGTCCCGGTGAAGCCAAGAAAGGTGGGATAGGTAAAGCAGTTTGTTTTATTTGTTTTAAAAAGCTTCAACTAAAGACACGTTCTTATTAGCCAGTGCTTAGAAGCCCATCAATGTGTACAGCAAAGGGAACAGGAGGTAACTGCAAAGAAAATACTGAGAGCTCTCATTTCAGAAACATATTTTCAGGATGAAGAATGTGAAGACTCTCAGACTTCAATTAGCACCGATTTGTTCCCTCAGATTAATGACCTGCTGTGCGGGCTCCGCTTTTAAGCACTCAATAGATGACACAGAGCTATTTCCTTGACCACTTACAAGCGTGTGACTTTTCTAAGGATCCTCAGAGACATTTACTACCCCCAAAACTGAGAGTTATTTTTTTAAGATGCTCCATTGCACTCAAGCGCACTTAGCAGGCAGCAGTGCCCACAGCCCCTGGCACTGCTCTGTATTTGTTTACAGCTCACCCGAATCTTCTGAGTGGGTCTGGCCACCAAAACAAGCAGTCACTGAACTCCTGCGGCTTGGTGACCTCCTCATCAGCACTTCGGCCAAACCACGTCCTTTGGAGATACCAGAAGTACCGTTACAAGGAGCCTGAAAAGCGCACGACGCTGTTAACACTCAGGAGTGTCAAAGCGATGTGGTCCAAACAGCAGGGTGCCTCGACACTGCTGCTGCTCTGTTTACGGGTTCTGGGTTTCATCTCATTTTTTTCAATGCACCTGAAGTCCAGATGAAATGGGAGAAAAAACGTGACTCTTCTCTTTTAGTGAACAGGTTGGGTGACCACCAAGGAGGCCTGCTCTTCCCACTAAAATCATATTTTGCTAAGAAGATAACGTACCAAAAATAAAAAATAATAAAAATAAAACCAGGCCTTTAGAAGCTATTCAATCTTGCAATCTGCTGACACCATAAACAGCATATTCCCGAGGCCTCACAGAGGTCAGCCACAGCTCCAGGGGCAACGCAAGCGGGGTACCGCAGACAGGTTTTCACTTCCTGTGATCCACCTCGGAGAAGCAGCTTTCACGGGAAGAAATACTGGTTTCTGGCCAGCTGCCAAAGACTTCTAATAATATTAAATATTTACCACCAAGCGCTTTCTATTTGGCACACAACAATGCATCTACAAACAAAGCTCCTTACCTCAAGCCTTCCTCCAGCCCCACTTCAGGAGGGCACTTGCCCACCAACGCGTTTGGCCTCCTTCAACCAAAGGGAGCGATTTCCAAAGTGCAGGATGTACTGCTCTGAATGACTTTGTCACCATTGGGCTCCTCCTTTTCATCTTACAATGAAAATTGCTAAAAAAACGTGTTTCAGGTCAGCTAGATAAACACCTCATGCCCTTCCCTTGTGCTGACCCAACCAACCGCACCCACGGAACAACCACATCTGGCCAAAATTAGAACTAATTTCCCTCTGGATCTTTTCAGTTTTTGATCTGTCACTGGATTGGGTCACCCTGGACACAAAAAGAGAAGGAAAGGGTGAAGCTGGGACTCAGCTGCCACCACCGAGCTGGTACGTCACGTACCCCCAGACTGAAGCAGCAGACAGCGTGTGTCTCGTTTAGGGGTGTCTCCCATTTAGGGGTTAAACTTCTCTCTCTGTCCGGGCTCATGGAGGCAACAATAATCTCTCTGCATTGGGTGGCTCTGGTATAAGAAGGGAAAAATTCACCTACCCATGCATGCTTCAACAACTGGACTCTGATCACCCCAAATCTGTCACCCCCCCCACTTTTACAAGTTTTTAATGGTGGATTATAAGTAGATGTCAGACGCAGAGGCTCTACAGAAACTTTCTGCTCTTCAGGAAATATTTTATTTCTATATATTTTTAGGAACAATTATTAGAGTTGAAGAAAAATACTGCCTTTATGCCTACCAAAACACACTCTGAATCCCTTTGCAAAGCCGTTTCTGCAAAGAGATTCCTTTGCATTAAATCATATTTGTCACGATGCCAGCCTGCCATGAGCGCAACGTATAATTTAAAAAACAAACAAAACTTCAAATAACAATCTCTTCGCTGGAGATAGGAATTGCACAAGGTCAGTAGCTGGTTTAAGTTACTACACGTCCTAAAATACACAAGGCCAGGTCCTCTGGACACAGTGCAGCTGCTTTGAGCAACACTGCCGATAAAATCCGATACTGAAGATGGCTTAGACAAATTCCTGTGGGGGAATAAAGCCGTTACTCGGGAACTCTTGGGGAAGTATTTCTGCTGCCCAATGCAAGCGCTTAAGTCAAGTGGGAAACCCAGAGCCAACCAGGAGATGCGCGTCTCCTCCAGATGGCAACATGAGAGCAAAGGGAGGCAGGAGCCTGACTAATTGAGACACAAAGCCCTTATTTCTCTCCAGGAACTACAGAGGGATTCTGAGCTCCTGGCTGGAGCCAGGGCAGTTGCAAAAGGGGCAGGTAACCAGGCAGCCCTGCAGATTATCTGTATCGGCTCCTCTTTTTTCTCCTGCAACTACTGCAGCGAGCTATAAAACCAAGCAGCCTCGCCACTGCTCTGTTCTTGCCCAGGAGATCACAGCAAGGACAGGTGAGATTTCAATCGCTTCCCCATGACTCCTACCCACGTGTCCAGGACCCAGGTCATTTTAATCAGCTTTCTATAATTTGTCAGTCAAATAATAACACTAATCCGCTGCAATGTGCTTCCTGCCAGGCACCTGAATATTAATTTATAAACTGCTCTCTCACATCACACGTAGACGTGTTTGCTTTAACTGCTTATGGCTGACACGGCCTGTTAGCAATGCTTTTTTTCCTTACAAGACAGACAAAAGTAATACTGTACGTAAAGCAGCAGGCTTGCCTGCTTTTGGCTATGGAAAGGTTATTTAAGTAGTTGCATACACAATTAACTTTTTAAGTTACTGGCCACTGTGAAAAATAATTTGCTTTGGTCCATCTGTATCTGGCAAAAGAAAAAGCTACAGCTCTGGCTGTTTTCTGGCCAAAACATGAAAAAACCCCCAAGCTAAACCCAAAAAACCCACAACGAATGAAATCCGGGAATGCTGTAAAATAGCCAATAAAAGAGCCTAAATGTGCACAGGGGTGCAAAGTGGCATCAGCGTTTGCTGCCTTGCCTCAGCACAGCACAGCCGCACTGCCCAACTGCTGCAGAACTGATCTGATGCACTCACCCGCAGCTCAAACCTCTTCATAGTAATAAACCCATTCCTCAACAGTTATTCCTTTAAAGTATTTAAGGAAGAGTTTCATGTCACGTTTTTACATATGGTACATTTAGGGAATCTACTGGTTCTACAGGAGGGAGTTGAAAAGTATTCCCTTCGCAATAAAATTTAAAAACAACTTTCTCCTGTTGTTCAGACGTCTGAAAAGAGAGCAAGAAATCTCTCCAGGGGATTTAGGATATTCATGGACAGTTTCAGTGCTTCGCTCCACCACGCACTCTCAGTGCCAAACGGAGACAGTTTCTTATATTCCGAAGAGGTTTAGATGTTAAGAGACAGTATCAAAGGCACCTTGATGAGTGCAATATTGTAACTTCATCTGTATGACAATGGGTTTATTTTTTTTTTTTAAATCTTGACAGCAGAGCAAATTCAGAGAAACCACTCTCCTCTGCACAGAGATACTCAAAAAACTATACGAAGTTTCTGGCCTAGCGTAAGGATTTTACCCAGGGTTGGTTAATTTTGGTAAGGGATCTCGCTTCATTAAAACACATTTTTATGCAGAATGTGCATATCTGCCAAATATGGTAGCAAAGTACAATAAAATAACCAATATCCAAGGTATATTTAATCACTTAGCACCAGGTTTGCAGATAAAATCCAGTACCCATGTACTTTTTTTATTTTTTGGAAGCATAATGCACAAACGGGGACCGTTACCCGAGGATGGCCATCATTGTGCTCTTCTGCTAAGGGCTGGGTCACAAACCTACGCCCCGGGAAGTCAACTTACAAAGGCATCTCAAACCAATAATTAAGTCTCGCCTTTCCTTCCCCTTCGTTAAGAAGGAAAGTGAAGCACGAGCCTCACACTGACCCATTAAAGAAAAGCACAAACACCCAAACCTGTTGCAGGGGCATCACATCATCCGTCTTTCTAAAGCTGTCAAGAAATGTTTGTCATTCCAGTACTGCTTGCATCTCCCAAATGCTAAGATAACACGCCCATCAATCTCCGCTAGAGTTAAAAGAGGAGTTGAAAAATAAATAGTTCTGAGTCATGTTACTAAGAGGGATTCCACACACTATTAATTTTAGCTTGGAAACCAATTAAGACACCAAATCAGCATTACCTCCCCCCCTTTTTAAGGTATAATGACCTATTTGCTTGCTTAAATTTATTTATTTTGTGACAGCGATCCTTTCAAATGCTTTAGAAGTTTAAAGCACAAGGATCTGAGTCCTGGCTTCTGGCAACGAGAAAATTTTTACCACAAGGAAGTCAAAGATACGGCCAAGACAGCAGGATTCTCTCTATTTTAGAAGGCAATTCTTAAAAGAAAAGAACAATAATAAGAAACACAGTGGCGTATAAGCAAAGCTTGTCCTAAGCACTGCATGAGTATCAATATGGCAAAATAAACTGGTGCTTTCCACCCAAAACCTGGAGCACCCTTCGTCCCCTTCAACCCAGCTGTGGCTTCTTGCTCACGAGTGCCACCAGCTCCAGCAGCACGTCCCTATGTCCCAGCAGTAACGGAGTGACACCAGCATGCAAATCTGCACAATCCTCCTATAAAAAGGTGATTAAAGCATGAAGGTGATGCCCACTTGAGGGGTTCAATGCTCCTGCCCAGCTCCTGCAGCTCCCGCAATGGGAATTACCTCAACCCAGCCAGGAACTTGCAGGAGCTTTTTAATATTGACACAGAAATGCCACTCTTGTCAGGTTTGTCTACCAGGTGCCTCAAATGTCACCTCTGTTTGCTCCGTGCTAGTCCAATATGAGCATCTATGGGGAAAAAAAAAAAGATTCGACCCTGCACCTCAGTGCCTTGATTTCCCCTGGGTGCCAGAATCCACCTGAGAGGTTTTTTGGGGACTATTTCAAACTACTCTCTGGCTGTGTCAGCACAGGGAAGCTTTGACTAAATAGGCCTGGCTAAAGCCGGGAGTTGGGACCACTGCTTTATTCAACCAGAAGGAAAAAATTAAAAATCATCTGGATTTCAATGGGAGAGTCGACTGAGGGTCTTCATACACGGGGATAAAGACAGACTCCGCGTCACGGAAGTTTTTGGCATCCTGTTCATTTTCCATGGCACTAAACCCAGAATCACCGAAAAGTCTTTCTGTGACCACAGAAATGCATTAGAGTATCTCGTCTTGGATCAAAACCTTTATTTAGGAAAGCAGGAATATATGTGTGACAAGAAAAAAGATCAGAAGTCCAGCATCAGGTCCTGCTGACTAGAACAAGATAAAGCAAAGAATTCAATTTGCTTTTCCCAGTGCCCAGACCAGGATGATGCCACCTACTCCAGCTCATCTACAGACAAGCACAAAAAAATCAAGTAAAACCAAGAAAGAGCTATCCTCTCAAGAAAGGACTGGAAAATCCAATCGATCTCACAGAAGTTCTTGAAATAATAATAAAAAAAAGCATTATGAACTAGAACTAAAATGAACATTGCCATATTTCTATGACAAAAAACCAATTTGCTGAAACATCTACTTTTGGGCCTGATTTCAAATACCTCAGTGAGGAAAGTGTGGGTATATACCTGAGAAACACTAACTTTGCAATTCCAACAACAAGCTTGCAAAAAGAAGTTCTTATTCCGAAGCAAAAGTACCCATAAAAGACATTCCTGAGGGGAAAAACTGCTTTAAAATTCACATCCTACTAAAATTCAAATGCATTTCCCTAGGTAGGCAAGGCCTTAAATGTACACCTCCATTTAATTACACTGCGGTTCCTGTGCAGACAAGTCCCAAGATGCCCTTACATGACAATCATTAAATAAGAAGTAGTGAAATAAATTGCAACATTTAGTAATGCTTCTTATGAACCAAGATTTATAGAACCTAGAAAAGCACGTGGTTACCGTGTCTGCATGTTGTACTGAGAAAAAAAAGAAAAGGCAGGTATGAAAATAGCCATTGAAAACTATAAATAGCTGGGACACAGGCACCTTACCCAAACTTCTGCTGCAGAAGGTAATGCTCAGCCCACCCACTTATTTAATCCATGTAATAGGCGTATTAAAATTATAATGAAATCGAATTACGTTTTACAAGTCATTTAAACACTGAACACATCATGAAAATAATTGACAGAATTGTGCTATTTAGTAAATACAGTTTTCTGCTTAGCTCTACACTTTAGCGCTTGTTTAAACTGAGTGGTGAAAAGTTCAGGTACAAATCCCAGCTTCACTATAAAAAAAAATTTCAGTTCTGAAAAACAAGCGACCGCTCATGGCTGCAGGAACGACACAACTGCAAAACATCGCAAATTGTGGTCCCAGGGAAAGAAAGAACAATAATAAAGGGGAAAAAAAGGAAAAAAGGGAATAAATATTTTAAAAGTAGATTTTTTTTTTTAAAGACTAAAATTAATCAGGCAAAAGAAACTTGGAATGCAAGTGCCTTGTTCCAGCAGAATGCAGCTGGGTATCCCACTCCTTTACGCACCTTGACAGCTTCTCTCTAAACATACGAGTAAGGTTTCAAACATATTTTCTATACTAAAACATACACAAAACAGGTTTGGAAGATTGCTCATAGGGTTTAGAAGCACTCCATTTACACACAAGCATATGCACTGACTATATAAATATTTATCGTTTGGCAGTGCAGCCTCCCAATCTGCATGGGTTTTCTCTGCTGGGTTTCCCCAGCGATATTTCCTCCGAATTTCCACTTTTCCAGCTGCTCTGCTCGCGCCGCCCTGATGGAGAACAGTTGTGCCTATTAGCAGACAAGCTGCTGACAACTAAGCTGAGCTTCTAAAAGCTGGTGGAGAGAGAATCTGGCACCAGGATCTGATAAGACTGAAAAGAAGAGAGGCGCAGTGGCCTGCAAACACTGAAAAGGCAGAGGAAAACCTCGCCGAGCCCTGAGCCTTCCCTTAGGATGCTTCTCATCTCGCTCCAGAGCACTGCAGTCAAGCCAAGGGAAAATCTCTTAGTCAACCATCCCATTGCCCAGCACCACTCAGTTCTTAACAGACACAGCCTTCAATTAATACAAATAAAGAAAAAGTTGCTCCATTTCATTATAGTATCTGAAATAAATTATATTTATAGATATATTTAGTACACATATATTTTAAACAGGTTGCTTCTCCTGCTTAATTGTTTAAAATACGATAAAGAAAAAAAACCCTAGGTGTTGTATTTTGCTGTAACCTTTCATTCACACAAATAAGAAGTGATGCAGAATCTTCCTCTTTTTACAAGAGACGTTATTTTGGGGGTGGAGAAATGGCAAACACATCTGGGAGCACAGGAGATGTTTATTCACAGCTTCTCAGAAACACTCCATTGAACACCCGTGTTCCCACTATCAGTACTAAGGGACATCAGCAGCACCAGTCCAACCAAGTACAACCCAGCAAGGTCAGCAATGCGTCTCCATCTCAACCCGTCCGTTTTCCATCTCCTTTCTTGCAGTTCTGCGTGCTGTACACAGCACTCGGCGAATTATTTGCCCCAGCCAGGGCTTGCTTTCATATCCACAGGAAAAGAGTAATCACACTGTGCACCTCCAGCTTGTATTTTCTTATATATTTTTCTCATGGTCATCCATTTCTAAGGTAACAGGGGAGAGGTGCCAGGGGAGGTTTAGATTGGATATTAGGAAAAATTTCTTTACTGAAAGAGTGGTCAAGCACTAGAACAGGCTGCCCAGGGAAGCGGTGCAGTCACCATCCCTGGAGGTGTTCAAAAAACGTATGGATGCAGCACTTTGGGACATGGTTTAGTGGGCACGGGGGTGCGGGGTTGACAGTTGGACTTGATGATCCTAGAGGTCTTTTCCAGCCTTAATGATTCAGTGACCACATGGAGCTCCAGTTCTATCTCACAATAAACCTGCTGGGGCAGGTCAGTGCCACCGGCGCAGCCACACCGGGAACTCGTCCTGGTCTGGCCCTGCAAGGACAAGTTCAGGCACCACCGTGTTTAATCCATCCCAGCGGTAACATCAGTGTGACTTCCGAAAGGATGAGCCGTACCAGTGCTTCCCAGCGCTGTGCCAGACCAGACAGTGGTTTTATTCAGACAGTCATTTTTCTTTAGACAGTGCTGGAATCCTTCCAAGGTAGATAAAATCTGAATTTTATGCAAAGAACTAAAATGCTCATCAAAGTCAGAAGATCTCATTTATATTCTTATACTCCTCCTCAGGCATTCAGTTTTGGCCACTGTTGAGAGACAGGATTTCTTTGTTTTGACCCCAAATGACTTTGCCAATGCATCTCCCAGGTGAAGGGGATTCCCTCCCTCGCCTGCTGCTGCCCTTCCACCCACTCCTTAATTAAAGATGCTGAGGTCCAACAGAAACCACATTGCAGATTAAAACTGGACTGTGATGCGTGAAAAATAAGTATGTGAAAAGGTTGAGGAAAACAGACCGTTGGCAATTATTTTATTGTTTATAAACAATCTTCAAAATGTTCTAAAATAGATAGCAAGGAGGATTATTGCAATTTAACAATAAAGAAGAGAAAATAAGCACAAGGAAACATATTCTTCAGGTCTGAATGAACGCCAGGGACCAGGGATCTCTGTAGGAACGCAACTAATTAAAAAAACCTTTTCCAAAGCAACAGGGCAAGTGGAAACGCCGTGTAACCAGCATTATCCCAGCTGAGAGAACCAAGAGGCAGGCCCAGCACCCCTGTTTTGACTGCGAGCGCACGGGGGCTGCTGCGCTCCCAGACATCCAGGCAGCAAGCAAGAGCCAGGCTGCCTCCACCCTCAGGTTCATCCAAATACCTTTGCCATGAACTAATCAAATCGGCATTTATCAGCTGCGAGAGGAACAGGCAAACCTACAGGGGTTTACGTAGGAGTTTTTCCCCTTCATAAAGAGTCCCGAAACTTCTAGTCCAGAAGGTCTTAGATTATCACGCTACAGCCAGACTAGTACAAAGCATCCTTGATGTCTAGACCAAATGAAAAGATTAGCAGGTCTGCTCCAGCACTGATTAAACCAGGCTCATGCTATTTTTCCAGCGGATGCTTTCATAATTAAATATCAAGTAACAGGAGGCACTTTAACATTCATGTCACCCTCACCTACGAAAATAATAAAAAGGTTTTTTGCATTGAGAACTAGAAAGTATTAAAAATCACTCTATGGCTGTCAAGTTGTAAAGAGAAATCTAGATTTTAGTGAAGAGAGTCCCTTGGGAATGCCATATATTGGCAAAGCAGAACAGCATTCCCATTAAGCCTGTAACCAATATGGACAAAGTGAACTGAGTAATAAAAGCCAACAAAAACCAACTTTCACTCTGATTAGTGATCACAGACTAATAGGCTTCAATTGCAATGTAAAATTAGGCGGCACCATCAATCACTCGGGTCTCTCTAAGCAGCAGCCACTGCCTTCGGAGAGGGTTTTCTACTCTGAGCTTTGCCAGGGTCCGAGGTTCCTCAAATGCAGGAGTTGTGTGGATCTGGAAGAGGCGCAAACGCCGTAACGCAGCCCACAGCACAACGAGAAAGGGCCTCAAGGGCAGGTTCTTTTTTTGGTAAAAAGTTAACCGACTTGCTCCCAGGCAGGTCTATCAGCTCTTTGGGATGAAGAAAGGTGACAGATTTTAGCTGGTTTGAATAGCTATTGTTTGGCACAATGCAAATATATCACATTTCAAATTCGGATGGGGCCATTCATAGGAAAAATCCCAAACCACAAGAATTCCAAAGGAACAACTATTTATCAGAGAAATAAACAGACAAATAACCGATCTGTTAAACAACATTCATATTTCCTTGGTAATTTCATCCAAATACAAGACAGCAGGCCAGGCTTTTACAGGAACTTCTTGTTTAAAACAGCTGGGTGTAAGTTACTCAATTCTCCAGCCGAACAAGTTCCTCCTCGCTAAATAAAGCTGCTGGGGCTGCGCTGTCCCTGATACACAGGCAATCACTTCACATGAAAGGGATTACCGTTTCAGAAATCACTAAAAAGTTTATGACGGCTGGAAAACTTCACCTAATTTCCAGCTTTAATTTACACATAGCTAATGTATGCCCATTTGTCCTTTTGCCAGCACCGCTCCACAGCCCAGCAACTCACCCCCTGGTGTATTTATAGTGCAGCCGTACCCACACCAGCTTAGGTCCTGCCAGGCCGCGCGAGCCAAGCTCTCCAAGCCACCTCTGGTAAGCCTGGCTCCGCGTTCCCTCCCACATCCCAGCAAGGCCCTTTCAGCACCTGTTCCCGCTTGAATTAACTTTTCTTGCATATGGGAGAGCAGAACGGTGCAGTTTTCCAGATGACTATCTGCTAATGGCATTAATAGCTCCCTACCTCCATGGCAATGCCTTGCTTGAGAGAGTTCAAGACTGCACACTACTGCACAGTCATGCTCCAAGAAAAGTACTTTTTTTTTCCTTTTTCTGTTCTTTCTGCCTGAGAAGCCTTCAGGCCTGATCCAAGAGTAGATAATACTCTGAACGAGAAAGCAAAAAACCCTGGCTCTTTACCTAGGTGAGGTATTAACAGCCCACAGAGCGATCCTGAAACAGTCACTTCATGTTCCTTTATTTCATTCCCACACTTGCTTATTTAAATCCAGAACTCATTAAGGACAAGAATCACTTCTTAATCTAAATTAACTCAGTGCCTCACAAGGATCCTGCCCATGGCTGGAAATATCCTCATGCCTCCCAGGCTGGAAAGTTTCATGAAACAGTCTTAAATCTCAATTATTTTACTGGTTTGTCATCATTTTTGAAAGACATATATATATGTAAATGCGTATGCACACAAGTATATGCAAGATGTGGTGGTATTGGTAAATAAAAGGACAGCTGCTAATGGCATACTGAATCATGGCAAAATCTGAAGGCATTTCCAGGAACTTGCAAGTTTTCTATTATTTTTGTGAATGTTCCCATAAACGTCCATTACCGAGCAATCTTTGGGGAGACTGCAACGGGTGTGAAATTTACTGAAAATGAGAAGAAAAGCTGGATTCGGGGAGACATAAATTCACGAGGCAATTTGCAACATCTGCTGTAAAACCAGCACGGATGGGGACAGCGCTGGTTAGAATTACTCCAGGCTCCCAGCATGTCGCCCCAGTCATAAAAATGAAATTGTGAACAGAAGATGAATCTGCTTGGATATTTCTCAGAAGTTTGTATAAATTATACAGATTGACAGTCAGAGTTAGGAATCCTCCCGAGGAAATATGTTAAATCTGAAAAAACTCAGCACATAAAAAACCCCCTCTTATCTAAGAGTATACTCAGCAGCGGAAACCAATCCTCCCAGACTTGTCACAGGGCACAGGAGATCTGAGCCCCGTTATTAATATACCATCAAGCTTATCAGACACAAACTATAAACTACCAACTAATATCAGGCAGGAATTTAATGTCTCCTAGCAGAGTGCATCGCTCGTACAGGTTTCAACTGATGAGCACATAAAAATATACCAAAATTCAGACAACTGCAACCCAAAGCAGGTCCCCACCAGATGGGAACACTAATGTTTCTAATTAAAAAATATAGTTGTATATGATATATGGTTATATTAAACAAAATCAATTCTGGATTTATAAAGTTCTAAGGACTATTTTTTTTTTCCATTTCAAGCGCCAGGAAGGAGCTGTGGTGCTACCCAAGGTTTGGCAGGCACTCGCACCAGCACCCAAGGAGGAGCCCTTCCGAGGATCTGAGGTGGGAAAATTCTCCTCATTTCCAGGGCTAGGCAGGAGGACTTCCAAACGGCACATTAACCATTAACCAGAGAATACTTGCCAAAACGTCTCTTATTATCAGAGCAAAAATACATCTTGTGTGATACTCATGCAGTGCCAAACTGCTTCAACCATAACAGCAGGTTCAACCAAACACTCAGCTCGGGTACACCGGGAGAGCTGACAAACTAATAGGTGGGACTGGAGGGCTTCAGCAGCGCAAGGACAGCGACTTTCCGTGCTCAGCCTGACGCGAACGCACACAAGGTGCCCTTCTAGTGGCAAAGGAAAACTTCTCAGAATAGCAGCAATACTGAGAAAGAAGCTTAAGAAGAAATTCCAGTGAGGAAAGTTTTACTTGAGCTAAGGAAATGGCCGATCCCGGTCCTTCTCATTTATCACTACCACAAAACTCACATTTCAGAGTCATGCTGTTACGGTGCCCCAGTAAGGTGCCTTTGTGAAAGGCCTATTTTATTTTAAAATACACTTTGGATTCACATTCTCTGCATCAACACCACATTTGCCTAAATTATTGCTAAAAAAAGTTATTCCACTGCCCACCACTTGTCATTACAGCTCATCTCATCCTGAGTGTAAACAAATCAGCCACACTCATGCACATATTAATTTAAATGCCTCTGCAAGAGAAAAGCCTGGCAGGAAAATACCACTGAGTGCCCGCTGTGGAAATAACTGCAGTGAGGTCGGCGGGCAGACTGATGGGTATCACCATGGGATAACCCAACTATGGCAACCAAAAGCTCAGCTGACCTATTTATGGTAAAAGGTTAAGAATTAATTACACTGGGAATGATAGTTCAGTGGTTTGAGCATCAGCTCCAAAATAACTGGACTTGCTGGGAAGCCAGCGGTTGAATTCCAGCAGGGCCCGCTTAAGCCGTTCATCCCAACGAGGGAGACGAGCTGGGCTCCAGGAGGGTTATGTCCTGTGGGTCCTATGGGCAACTATTTCAAAACCTAAATCTTATGGCCGAGTGTCATGAGACCATGCAATGATGTTCCCTAAATCCAGGCTATATTGCATAGCAACGCATGGCACACAAGCCCTGTCCCTCGGGGGTGAGGTGACAGCATCAGTGCGTGAGGATGTGCCACAACTCACACCCCATTAATTCACACAAATGTGAATACTCCTACAAGTAAAATACATGGATATTATTAGTGGTTCTGAAGCTATCTATTTTATCGGCAAAACACTGTGGGCGATTTCTTCTGCCTATTCTTTATGCCAGCTGAAAAGAAAATGATTATTCTAAACTGGGCCTTCCTGTGCGACATATGACTGACATTTATGTTAGCTGCTATGCAAAATTTCATCCCTTTTCTCACGGCATATAACAATATAACAACCATTCCACCGTGAATATTAGCAATGCTTTAAGGGACTTAATTTTTTTCCTCATTATAGAGAGGATTACCTGGGAGGTTGTTGTTATTATTATTAACAGCAATTAGCATCAGACAGCAATTTATAATTTCCAAACCCAGATACCAACATTAGCAAGATATTTGCCCATCGAAAGCCATGTGTTATTCCCATTGTGTGGGAAATGAATCCTAGAATTCAAGTGATTTGTGTCTTTACAACTGGATTGGGAAGCTTATACAAGAGTTATCATGCGAATAGTACATTGGGGATAGTTTCAGTAGACTACAAATTATGCTGGGACTCCGATTCGCTCTCAGACAAAATATTCTTAGTCTGAACTCTTACAGGCAGACTTTACTGTAAAGCAAGAAAAGCTTAAGAAACCACTCAGAAGAAAACACTAATAAAATTGTATAAAGAAAAATAACTTGTAAAACCATCATTATTAAGAATTATATTTGGACTCCAGGCTGAGAATTCAGCTGATGTAAGTCAATCCTAATGCCATTTAATTGAGTTATATCGATGCAAACCGCAAAAGAATCCACTCCTGAGCCTACCAGGCAAACTATCTCTGCTCGCATTCCCTGCCAATGTCGGTCACTATAAATACACAGCAAACATGCAAGGATGAGCTGCACACACACAGGGTTTTCAAGAGAATATTCCGTAGTCATAAAAAACTTTAAAATGCATATGTAACGCTCAGAGCTAAGGATGCATCTTAACATTATGGGAAATCAAAGTTGCCCGTGTGAGTCGTATTTCTAACCTTCCCATGTGGCCAAGATGAGAGGACAGGAGAGGAGAGGAGAGCTTGGGCTTTGGGAACGTTTTAGAGGTGGGAGAAAACAGGGATTCCTCCACCTCTGCAAAAAGCCAGGCTGGGGGTGAAGGTGTCCCCCAAAACCCCACCAGCCTTGGCCGAGCAGACCCGTGTGGGCTCATGCTCTTTGCTAGGAAGCTTGGGGTTCCCAGCATCACCCATGGAGGAGCCACTCGTGGGCTCCAGATGTGCCCCGTGCTCCTGGACTGATGCAGTACGGCAGCACCCACTTCACCTGCCACCTCCTCCTGGGCTGCTTCTCCTGTGCCAGAAAGCAATAGGTTACTGGGGAGGTGGGAAGGGGATATTTTAACATTAATCTGTTATAACACTTCCAGCACGTGACAGCTTAAACAATACTTTTCAGACAGAAGCAAAACATCTGACATTTTGTCTCCTTGAATCACTAACGAAAAAGCTGAATTTTAGAGTACAGAAGAGTTACAAACCTAACAACTGAATCAGGAAAAAGCATGCACCAAGGGATTTCTCAGCAGAAGAATGATATACTAGACAAAAATAAAAGGATATACCATATGTTGAGTAATAAAATTGGCAAACCTAGTAAGGTTCAAATACTGCTATTATACACATCTGGGCCAAACGAGGGAGAAAAAAAAAATCATTAAGCAATCTGAGAACCCCCAAACAAAGAAACTGTAAAATTCTGAACTGTAAAGCAAAGGAAACACACTTAATCCCTCAGGAGTTGAAGTATGTACTTCAACTGGGTTATACCATCCCTCATAAGGACATGGAAGCACACAAAAACCGCGGGACACAATACAGCCCCTGTGCGCCGGCCGGCAGGACGCCAACTGGCCCCAGTACCCGCAGCCCTGGCACCTGTTGGCTTCATCAGCGGCAAATGCTTCACCTCCTTGGGGCACCCAGGGAAGAACAAGACTCTCCAAAGTGCCCGTTTTCCAGCAAAAGCGTACAATTGTGTGCTGAGAGTATTTAAAATAGGGATTTCCAGCTGCAAAACACACCTCCTGCAATGGCGGAGTAGTCGGGACTTTTGTGTATTGCAAGCAATGCGCAGAAATACATAACCAAGCGGCAAATAATATAATCCTGTCCTCATGAAACTCCGTTTCATCTACAACCACAGATGTAACCTCTTCCCCAGCCTCCCCTGAGGCTAATTTATTTATGAATGTTCCTATTAAAACTAGGACTACTCGCACAGTAGCTTATTTTCCAGGGTGAATAGGAGAGGTAGGATAAATACAGTTTAATGAATAAATGTCTTGTCATAAGACATCTTTTTTTATAGGAACACGTAACCAGAGTTCACCCCATCAGACTGAAACCACCGCGCTCCCAGGCTGCCCTGATGACAGACCTTCGCGCACTACACCACGTAGGTTGAGTGTGCTGGGGTGGCTTCTTTTCGTTTTGCTTTTTTCCAACATCATGAAAAGTCCTGTGGCTATATCAGAAGTTTAGAAGAAAATTGCACACAGGTAGCTACCAGCTACTACTGCCTTGGTTCGCAACATGAGAAATAATATATATGCATAATACTACATTAACACAAACTGCCTTGTTTTTAATTTTTATATTTTGACAGAATGGTTTATAAGCCAATGTCATGCCTCTTGGCAACATGGAAATGTCTTTTATTGCTATTATTATTATTATTGTTATTATTATTATTATTATTGTTATTATTATTGAGGAGGAGATGGCTTTGACCTGCCAAGGTAGCAAACAAACGGCACATAAACGGGACCAGGATCTGTGGGGAAATGGTGTGGGAAATCTGACAGCTCACTTGAAATAGTGAGAAAAGGGAGAAAAGGGGATTTGGAGGATTGAGGGGGAGATAGGGGAAAGAGAGGGAGTGTGGTTGGCCAACAGGACTGGGAAAACTTTCCAGAATGTAAGAGAAATAACAAAAAAGCAAAATGTGAGAGCACGACGTAGAGGGACGCATGAAGGCAGCTTTGAACAATAGCGGGACACAAGTGGAGGAGGCGAAACAGAGATGACTCTGAATGCTGAAGGCATGGAAGGGAACGTCTCTACCGTGCTTTCCAGCCCTACACACAGCGACTTCTGCTCAGGGCTTCTGGAAAAGCATGTAGTGGGTTTGGAAAAGCCCCCAGCCGTGAAGAAAGTCCTCGACGGAAGATCTTCATTTAGGGGATGACCTGGCAAGATCCTGACAGCTTTCGGCAGCTGTACGTGGAGTCCCATCCACCCGCCTGCCGCTTGGCCGACGGCTGCGATCACCCGCGCTCCCCTGCCTGTCATTCCAGCCCATATCAAATGAAAGAGAGACGGGACAACCTTGGCAGCCTGCGTGACAGACGGGCAGGAGTGGGACCACAGGAGGAGCTGCTGAAAGGTCTGAAATGGCTGATGCGTCCCACAGCATGAAGGACACTTGCCATGCATAATGGATGGGATGCTGAGTATTTTCCCAGTATATCCCAGTTGGCCTGTGTACCACTTGCTGCCTGCTTCTCAAAAAAGAAGGGGGGGAAGAGGAAAAAAAACGCAACGAAATTCAGTGAGGTGGTATCAGAACAGCTTCTGTTTTGAGTCGTTTGAGCGTTGCCACCTTCCAGAGCAATGCAAAATTAACATGGGAAGGCTGTTGCATTTGCTGTGGTACCTTTCCAAAGCAGAGGATGCGGCCAGTGCTGCTCTACCCCAGGTGGGTCAAGTCCTGCAGCCAAAGGCTCAGTCAGCTTTGTCACTGCTTGAAAATAAGATATATGCACTTTTTATATAATACCATGTCTAAGAATTAAAATCCAAAGACTGCCCAAAACAACCAACACAGTTAGCAGCAGCAGCAAATGGTTCACTGCTTGAAAACCAATACCCAAAACAACTTCACAAATCCGTGAGTTTCCACACACGCTGAGCTAAGGACTTCACTGTTCATTCAGAATCTCAGCAACATCTTATTGCAACAGCAATATAAAGCTTTTCCAATACTCACAGTGGATTAGAAGAAATAAATAAAAAACCCCAAACAAAACTGAATTCAGCTTTCCGAGGGGGAAGCTTGCATTTACACTTCACCACCCAACCGCCTCAAGTGAGCCACCACAGACCTTTCCCTGCCATTTCCAAATTAAAGCGAATCAAGATCTGAAAAAAACTCCAAACCATCAGGCACTGGCTTTCACATCCAAGATTCCACATACTTTCTTCAAGCAATATTTCAAATTTTACTTGTAATTGGCAAAGCTGCTTTCACACACGCACGTATCTATCTCATAGCCTGGTTATTATATGCTCTTGTATATCTGGTTATATAGTCTCGTATGATGAAGAAAAAAAGGAACAGGGTAAAGGTTCAGTAGGACTTTAGAGCTTAGTTGTACCCCACAGTAGTTTGGACAAGGAGCAGAAACTGCGAAAAATTGATTTTCTTCAGTTTCTACAAGTGTGGAAACCAGGATTTTTTAAACCAAATTGAGCCCCCAGGTGTAATTAAATCCATAAAAGCTATGAGGAAACTGAGTCCGTACCATATACTTACCCTTATAAATATAAGTGGTGGAAAAAAATCCACAGGAAAAAGCACATTAAATCCTATATATTAGTGTAACAAAATAAGGAAAGGAATTCTTTAATAAGTTATGCTTTTTATGTCATCCAATTACCAAAACAAATATTTAGGACTTCACTTTTTCAAATCCAAATCAATTAAGAAAGACTACAAGAGCGAGGTGTTGGTTGGATCCATGTCA
This sequence comes from Mesitornis unicolor, assembly GCF_000695765.1. Lineage (NCBI taxonomy): Eukaryota > Metazoa > Chordata > Aves > Mesitornithiformes > Mesitornithidae > Mesitornis > Mesitornis unicolor. The sequence continues at coordinate 9,362 of NW_010205108.1, read as the reverse complement.
CGATGTGGAAGGAAGGAGTCGCTCATGGAACAGCAGATTTTAAGAGTGTTAAAATAATAAAACTAAATCAGGATTATGTGCACTACCGCTCACGAGTTTGAAAATTTAACTAAAAAGAATAGGAAAGCAGTATCAGACAAATAAATGAGATTCTGGATTCTAGTGACAATGCTTCTTAATGATGCAGAAGGGAAAAAACCAACTGAATTCACAATTGCTTTTTGTGACAGCTCCTTCCTCTATGAAAATATGTAGTGTGATGCTGAAATTTTTCTTCTTAATTACAGACAAAAGATTTCCTATGTTCTGAAACGAAGCACTACACAGTCTGCCCTGCACTCGTGTGCAGGCAAAGTGATCTTAGTCTAAGGATAACGTATTTCTGTGTTCAACCGTTTAAATTATATCTAAAGATATTTTAAGAAAAGTCTCAACAATTGTTCAGCCGAAACAGAGATTTCTTTTGCACTTATTTTCCTAAAATGCTTCATCTAACATGTTCAAGTCTGCATAATTTTATTGATCTTATGAGGTTTTCCAGGAGATGACACTTCATTTCCAGAGGTAATCTCAAAGCTGAACATCAAAGTTTATATTACTTTTCTTCGTATTTTTTCCATTCTCTAATTTTTCTCTTTCTCATTTTGAAAGACTTTATAAAACGCGAAAAAGCACACGATCTTAAGCAACATGAATCTTCAGAGGATTGCTAAAATATTTGATGACTGTGTCCAGAAGCTAAGTAACGTAAGGGATTGCACTGCTGTAAATATTTCTAGCATATTATCTGCAGAAACGATATATAGAGAGAAGAGCACTATTATTTGAGTCAAATGCTGAAGATTACTTAATGCAAAGCTCTGCAGGTATATCACTAAAGACAATAATAAAATACAACTATTATTGTGCTCATCGGATTCCCAATTTTCAACCACACTGAAGAAAGCCTCATAAGTTTCCAATATCAAATGCAATATACTACCAAAAAAATCTCATTGATAAGGACAATTTCTTAGTTTGAGGGTTTTTTTAATTCCATTAAGTTTTTTAAGGATATTGCAGCCAGCGTTCTCCTAGACACCCTTTAAAAAAAAGAGTAAGGCAGGGGAAATAAAGATTTTTGGATAAAGAGGGAGCACGATCTCTAAAGCAATTCCCACGGCATTCTCCCCAAACGAGAAGCATATGAAAACCAAAAAAAACCCCGCAACACTTCAGTGGAGAAGCCAGCGCTGCAGAGCGCGTTGCAAGAGCGCACAGGAACAAACACGCGGTTATCTGATGGCTTCAGGAAAAGGAAAGTGTGGGAGGAGGAAATAATCCGGGTTACCCTGCAAGTACCATTCGCAACTGGAGTAGGAGCAGCTGTGAAAGGAAATATCGCAGCTCCACCGGCCCCCGAAGGATTATAAATCTTCAGGCCCTTGGGAACAGGTAAAAAAAAACGCATTTCAATCATTAAATAATAAAGAACAGTGCTGAAACCTTCCTGGTGATAGCATGTGCAATCAGGTGTTGGCCAGACGGACGGAGAGTGATTTACAGCAACGGCTCCGGTGGGTAAGGAGATTTCTCTTTGTAAATACAAAAAGATGGAGCTAATTTAGTAGCATTCAGAATCAACATGTAGATTTGGATAAATTCTTTAATCTCGCAATGAATTTTATCATTTGGGAGTTCCTGGCCAGTTATTTGTGGTTTCTTAAATAGTTTTATGAGGCAAGGGAAAAGGATGAATGAAATGAAATTTTTCTTTTGTAGGATCTGCAGTAATTTTAAATCCTGGTTTCAAACTAAAAAGCAATTAGGTTAAATGTGGAACAGCCCAAAGAAAAAAATGATCATTGCAATAAATAATATCTGAAAACCACAGCAGCTTCAACATTAAGAAGCTCGCTCTTTTAGTCAACTGGGAAACAGCTACAGACAGCCAATGGAATGATGTGGAACAAAATGATATTAATAATATATGATCTTCTATAAAAGAATTCAAAGCTAACAGGATTCAATTAAAAGATCACTTCAAAAGTCAATTAAAAGATCACCACGGGCTTCTCTTGGATTGAGATTTATGCCCTACAACACTATTACAAGACCTAGAAAACACCCCTTCCTCCCCCCAGTTCTGCTCCACGTAGCACCTTCCTGGTACAATCCTCTGCATATAATCGTTACAGTGAAATAAAAATATACAGATATAATAAATTATTTATAACAGAGCAGAACATGTGAAACATTAAGTGGCAGATGTTAACAGGAACAGTAGATTTTCACATATTTTTGAGAAATGCTGCAAGTTGCTGACAGAGAAGATCCAGAACAAAATTACCCTGTTAGCTCATTGAATTCCCAGAGCTCTTCCTCAGCAGAAAGGGCCTGGTTTAAAGAATCTGTAGCTAAAGATTTTCTTCATACACATGTATACTTTAATGCACTGATAACGAATTATGATTTAGATCAAATTATTTATAATTCTAATTTAATTATACCGCAATATAGGATTTTGGATATTGATTTAACTCATCTAAAGCTACATGCTGGATGGTTCAACTGCAGGCAACAAAAACTCTAACCTTGATCTCAAGAGGCTTTGTACATCGTAAGGAGCCAAGTCTTCAAATTAAACTTTGTTCGCAGTTTTTAATCACTGTTTAGGAGAGACAGCTGTGGTAATGTTCCCCCAGTAAAATAAATTTGCTTGTAATCTGATCGTTCTTCTGGGTTGAATTGCATTGATTTTCCAAGATTTGTTAACACAGGTCCAAATTACAATTTTTAAAAACACCCGTGATGTAGGCAAACTCCCTCACACCCAGGCTTTCTTCCTGGAATTTCTTAAGGGAGAAGTAGAAAAACAGATGAAGGAAAAAGCATTGCTGAAGTTTACGCCTCTGGCTCTTTTGATCCAAGATACGGTAACTCTAATTTTAAAAGTTTTCTGTTAGAAAAAACTAATTGAAATAATGTCACACTGGCCAGACAGGGAAGGTAGCTTAACCCTCTGTTCATTATCTAGTTTTTTATACAAGTTTTGGGTATCAAACCTGAGAAAATAACTTTGGGCTTTCTAGGAGTTCATAAAGTGTCAGAATAATCTATCGGTCATAAAACCTCACTTGGAAAAAACGGTCATTGTGTTACAAAGATGCAAAACCCACGACACCTCACCAGTACAACCGCCCTGCACTCATGCTCTGCTCCCATCGCTCTGTCCGTCACCGTGCTCAGTTATGGCCATCAAATTAAAGCAATGATGTAAAGGACAGGCTGCTGTCGTCACCCCGACATACACCTCCTCTGGTAAGGAAATATCATATAGAAGAGCATGTGGGTGTGAATGTTACACACGTACTTAACTCCTAGATAAAAAAAACACCACCAGAAATGGGTGGAATCTAACAGCAGCTTAAAGACATGAACTACGTGCAGGCTTGATCCCGCGAGTGCTCACTATGAGCTCGCTTGGAGCAGAGCTGGTTTTTGGAGGCAGCAGGATCATCCGTAGCTGGCTGACAAGTACTCTGCATTTAGAAGACACAGCCTTAAAACATCATGTATCGTACCAAAAAAAAAAAATTAAAAAAAAGGATTTTTATGTGTATGAGATTGCTGTGATTCCATAAAATCTCCAGTAGATTTACTTCACTTGAAAGCTTACTCGCAAAATGTTAATGCAGCCTCTCTCTATCAATTAGCACTGTTACAGAGGGTGCGACCCCTCATCTTTGCAGGCAGTGATTAAGAGCCAGAAGTTTTATTGATTTTTCTGTTAGCTTGATTTCCTTCAGCCACTTTGCTGTCTAGAAAACACTTTCTGCTGCTCACCCTGCTCACCACCAAAGGCACCTCACCTTCTCCAGGAACACCGACTGTTTATACAATGCAAAATGCCAACAATTACTCACAGAAATTCAGAAGTTCATTTATTCTATTCACCTAGCAGCAATTTATTAATAGAAACGGGCCCTGTCACTGCCAGCAGCACACAGATGCGCAGGTCTGGGTGCTGGTGCTATACAGTGGTCTCACCACCAAAGGCAGGGCCTTCACTGCCCTCCCCAACAGAATTATAGCCACCTTTTGGAAAAGATTTTGCAGCTAAGTAGTAAGTGTAAAAGCTTATTATTAAAACAGACAGGAAAAGCAGGATTAAGTCATACTAACAGTGCTCAAAACACAGTAGGCGTTTAACAGACAACAGCTTATGCCCCTTCCCCAAATACCTAGATTCAAAACACTGGATAACACTATCAAGGATTGATTTTTTTCTAATATCTCCCATCCCAATTGAGATCAATTCTTCTACTGGTGATGTAAGACACTTACACATCCACCGCCTGGTTCTCCAAAAATGGACAAGGAAACTTGAAAAGTAACCACTGCATTTTTGCCTCACAAGGTTACCAGAGTGGGAAGAGCACTAGCAACCGAAGTAACCGAACTAACTAGACCAATGCTGACAATTATAGCTATTATATATTTTTTAATTAATCCTATTTTCTCTTTCCCAAAGAAAAGCATGAGAAAGCAAGAAAGAAAAGCAAAGAAAGCAAGACAGAGACATATATGAGAAGTTGTGCCAGATTCAGTTTTAAGCAGAATGGAGAAAACTGGCAATAGAGGGAAAGCTTTGACCAGGACACACATCTAGTTCAAAAAACACTAAAAACATAGTGCATTACAACACGCACTTACTGAAGCCCCACTCGCAGGGACGTATTTCTCCTCCTTCGTCAACC